>NW_025999788.1:0-32500 GCF_019419815.1 Pyrus x bretschneideri | reverse complement strand
TTATAGTTTTGGTTGTTGAGCTTCTTGATTCCTCCAACAATTTGAAGATCACCCATCGTATCGGCAAGACTTTGACTACACCGAACAAGCTTGAGTGACTACCGTGCAGAGTAATACACTACTCTCGACACAAAGAAGATCCCTCTCAAGGTTTGTGATAACCCCAGCAATAATCTCAAGAAATTTTTTCTGATGTGGAAGATCAGTCAAAACTGCAACCACAGAGCATACTCGGAATTTCAAGAGACTTTACAACCAATGCTCTACCAAGAACGATCCCTGACCGACTTGGCTCTGATACCAATTGTTGAATAAGAAGAGTATCCAAGATAACTCTAATGATCCCAAGAAGAAGAAAATAGAGCACACTCTTAAAAAAAGCTCACAAAACAAACTAATTAGCAAAGCTTTTCTTATTTAGCTCTAGGCTTTGTTTCTCCTTGGATGATATACAATGCTTGAGGACTTGGGTATTTATAGCAAACCAAATGAAAGCTACACCACACACTTACTTCACCTACAACATCCACCTACTTCACCTACAACCTCCACTTACTTCACCAACCTCACACACTTACTTCACCTACAACATCCACCTACTTCACCTACAATTGACATTGATTCTCAACATTCCTCTCCGACATCACTATTCCGGTGGAACAAAACTTAGAGGCTCCTGGTAAGGCAAATAAACGTTGGGCCATTAAAATTCATGTTACGCTAAATTTTCGATAACTACCTGTCTCAACAAGTTCACCAACCAACATCTTTGCTATCCTTGACACTACAATATTCATAGGCGCAGATACTTTTGGCGTTCCACTGATGATAGTTAACAACTGCAACAAATAATGCACACAAAGATTAGTGCCAAATGGCTACTGTGTTGAAAATATGAAAAAATTACAAAGGTTCCAGAAATGCCTTCTATATGGAAAGGTAACAAGGAATCATACCCTTTTCATGTTGCCTCTCTGAAATCCAGCTCTCCGAAACGACTCGTACATACTCATCTGTTCCTCTTAGAAGGACGAGGACTAATCAACAACCATATGTACATGAGATAGAACGCTAGTTAGAACAAGCTCAAGGTAGCAAGCATACTAAATTGGAGAAAACAAAACCCTCATTTATGAAAAACTTACAAAGGTTCCAGAAATGCCTTCTCTATGGAATCATGCCCCTTCCATGTTGCCTCTCTGAAATCCAGCTATCCGAAACGACTCGTACCTACTCATCTGTTCCTCTGAGAATTGGGATAAAATAGCCCTGAAAGATTGTTCAAATCTAGGAGTTTAGAAGGACAAGACTAATCACCAACCATATGGATTACATGAGATACAATGCAAGCTAGAACAAGCTCAAGGAAGCAAGCATACTTAGACTACAAAGTACATGTCGCAACGTCACAACTTTTGTTTCAATCTGGGTTCTCATTCGAAACCTACTTGGACCCTTCATAGCCTAGTCTAGTTCCCTTCCCTTCCCCCATGTTTTAGTAAACCTGAAAACCATCCCGATCGACAACGATAACCTTTATACAAAAAATACTCTCAATTGGAGAAATTCCTTAGTGTTACAAAGTCGGATTTCTCTCTAATTAAATATCTAAGTTCGAAGTGTTTCCTCTTACTACTATAAATCAAGTATCATGAATCTAAAGCACTTTTATCCACAAACCCTAATTAGTAAATATAAAATAGACACTCAATTTCTTTAAAAAAGGCTGATTTTTTTTAATGCTTTATCACAGAATATTATTCATACTAAATTTCATTATTAGTAAAAAAAAAAAAAAAAATTCAAAAGTTTCTGCAAATTCGTTGCAACATTGCTTACGATGATAAAGCTTTAGTCAAGTAAATTTGAAATTCATAATTGGGAGAAGAATTATAGGGCAAAAAAGTTTAATTAAGTTATGAAATAGTAAGTTTGTATGTGACCAAATTCGAATTTAGTGAACTAATTTTATTTATGGGGCTTTTAGATCCAGGTCCAAAAACATAGATGGTTTTTAGGAGTGAGTCCAATTACCTAATTATATGTATTTATTTTTTTAATGATCATTATATTTTCTAAAAATATTAAAAATCAATTAAAATTTTCTAATATTATGCATTTTCAACCCCAAAAAATATAATTAATATCATATAACAAAAATATATATATTGACATAAATCTATCTGGAAATCATTCTACTCTAACTTAAGTAACAAATATATGAATGTATATCATACATATAAGTAAGATATGAAACCTAACTAAAAGGTAGAAAAAAACATAATATATCTACAAGCAAGACACATGAATCTTATTTAATTATAAAAAAGAATCTGTCATACAGGTAGATAAATATAATTAACATGTGATATAGGTTGATTATAAAAATAAAAATAAAATCTATAAATGGGGTTTAAAACGGGATAAAGAACAAGAAAGAACAAAAATAAATAAAAAATCAAAGAGATAATTAGGAAGAAATTTGATTTTTATAATAAATCTTATCATTGAAGAGATAATTATTGATAATAAAATAATAAGATTTAAAGAATTAGACTTATTTTAATAAATTAAACTATTCCTACTATTGACCCAAAAAATTAGACTTATATCAAGTTTCCCCTTTATTTTTTGTTTAAAAAGATGAAGTTGTGGGGTTGAAGGGATGAATGCAACGTCGCAACGATTTCGTAGCTACCTTTGAAAATATTATTCCGATTTATGATGTATTTAGTATAAATATTCTAAGATAAAACATTAGAAAATAAATAAAATATAACGAGAACGAGGCAGAAGCTTAATGGAAAACGAGAGAGAAGCTGACTAACGACCAATCATGTAGAGAAATTTTTAATTGTGACGGGAATACGGGTGGTATAACACGTGTTTTTATGTAAGTAGTGGAAAATTATATTTTTTAAGTTATTAACTTTTTTGACATACATATCCCACTATTTATGTAATAACACGTGCTGTACCATCCGTGTGATGGTCACACTGAAAAATCTCTCCAATTATGTGCTGTCACATGGATCTTTCTTAATTAAAAGAAAAATTACTTTCTCCTCGCCCTTTCTCGCAGTCGCAGACGCAGTGACAAACCACCACCACCTCCGTCAAAACAACCACCACTACCGTCAAACACAGACCACACCACCAATGAAATTACCAGTCGAACCCAATTGAAACAAACCATCACCGTCAAGTGTCAAATCCAATAGAACCAAACCGTTGTCCACTGCTCGATCTGTGTGTCTTCGTCTCTTCATCTTCATCGTCTGCATCTGCATCGCCTTCACTCCCTGTTTCTTCAAAATCCTTTCCGCTCACATCCAGGTACCCAAGCGAGAAAATTGGAATGTCATGGCAAGGAGAAAAAGATGGTGTTGGTGGGGATGAAGCCTTGAACGAGTAAACTACTGGGGAAGTTGGAGATGTTGCTGTTGGTGTTGTGAACTTGTTTGGCCATTTTTTTTCCTTTCGTACTACAGAACCTAACACATTCAACATTTTCTTTTAATTTGGAATGGAAATTTCGACATATATCATATCTATCTTGATGTTATGTTTGGACGAGGGAATTTTTAAGTACCCTAGAAGTAAGCAAAGATTTTTCAAGTAACTCCTTTCAAATAGTCATATACAAATCCTTTTAGTGCATTGCCTGTAGCCATTTTTTTACTAATATAGCCTAAATCCCTTAAACTCGGTAATCCCTCGCCTAAATAGAACTTTAATGCTATCATGAAGCATGATGTCATCGGAGTAAGATGTTTGACAAAATATTTCAAAGAGGTTAAGACTTGGTCGCCAAAGACAACTAGGTAAAGTGACGTGTGGGCTTCATCTTGCGTTCGAGTTCTTAAATCATACTTACATTGTTGTTTGCAAGAAAAATTCCTCCCCAGTGTGTATCGAAATGTTTGTTCAAACATGTTGGAGATGGAGTTGAACTTTGATGACTTTAGGAGGGTCATTATGCAGTCAAATGATCCATATAATTATTCTTGTGGCTAAAAGTAACCAGCTAGCAAGGAAGATTCCGCCGCTGATGATGATTATGATGATGGACCATTGGTGCATAAACCAGCATCATCATCAAAATGTGTAGAGGCATGGAAGCAATCACCTTACACGAGCTCAGAGATCAAGTCACCATCTGGGGAGGATCAATCGAGTGTTTTATCTTCTTTGTTTTTCTTCTTTCTAAAAATTCAATCATAATATATAGCAATAGATTTTTGTCTTCTTTATGGTCCCATTTGGCGACATTGTCCATTATTGTGTTGTGGTCTCTTTAAACCAAAGCATTCTTATGAAATTATCTCAAGGGTTCATTCCACTTAAGCCATCTACTTTGTGTATATATTTATATATCTATAGATCGGCCTAGAGTCCTTGATTTCAGGTGAAAAAAGATTCAAACATGTGAACAAAGAGAGGGAGAAGGCGGAAGGAGAGGGGGAAAGAGAGGGTTTATGACAGACTTGATGATGGGGGTAAAGTGAGTCACAACGCGTTAGTAGAGAGGGTAAAGTGAGTCAGTATGACTTTAAAGGGCAATTTGAGGTTGGGTAGTACTATTTACACATTTTTTTTTTACCTCCTACACACACTTATTAATTTTTGTTTATTGATCTTCTTCAATTCATTTGATTTGATGGCTAGAAATTGAGAAGAGTGTAAAAGTAAAAATGAGTGTATAGATAGCTCCACACTTTGAGGTTTTAACATTGTTTCGAAGCCACTAATATAATTAAGCCTACATAGAGAAGTCATTCATACTTACAAGTCATAATTTGATGCAAAAACAAGACTAATTTCAGAGCCACATATCAAACTCGACTTATTTACCTAGAGTTCTTTTTTCCTTATGATTTCCAAAACACTCTTATTTAATAAACTCAAACTTAGATACTACAATATGACACCAACTGACCTAACATTGAACAGTAATAAGCTTCCCAAACCTGGCCTTTATTGCATTCATAATTATGCTTCCTAGGGAGAACTATACAGTATAACTCATTGACCATATAAAAATAGAGAAAGATTCAAAAGAGGTCCACAAAAAGAGAGGGAGAGAGGAGGGTGACATAGATTAAAGCGATGAATCCCAACATCTCCAATATCAATCTATATGCTTTTTCTTTTTTCACGTTCTGGTCTAAAGCAAAAGGGGAAGGAGGAAGGAGGGAGGGCTCCTCCTCCTCTTCTGGAATAATATACTACAGTACTACTACTGGCTATTCCAAGCAAAATACCAAAGGGAGGAAGATGGTCGAAAACAACCCAATTAATGTGTCCACTTTAAAAGCAGGAAATCATGGAGTTTTATCTGCTTCTTCTCCCAACTTGATCATATCTTTCTTTAGCTCTTAGTTAATCATCATTTGTTCAACCCAAAAAGACCCCCTCATTAATCCTCTTGGCAGACATATCTAAGTACAAATGTTGATGTAATGCAACAACATTCACACGAAGTTAAGATATCTGATTAGAGTGATGAGTTTGTAGCTGAAACGATTAAAAGTATTTATCCATACGCCGAAGATCCTGTGTTTGATTTCTTTTATTGATATTGCTTGTATCAAAAAAGGTATCCGACGACCAAAGAACAAAGTGAGACCTTGAAGAAAAGTCAGGTTTATTGTTTCAATCACAGTAACACGATTAAGTGATCGTTTGATAATCACACCGATTTAGAGCTAGAGGGAAATACATGGGGAAAATGAGGAATGGAAAAGGATGAAGGGAGGTAGCAGGTGGAGGAACGAAGAAGAAATGAAGTAGATTATATGAAAACAAAATCTTGAAACTAAAAAAAAAAAAAAAGCTTAATTAAAACTGTTTTTAGTTTGTAGTTTTCATTCCGTCCTTCAGTCTCTTCACATTTTTCAACCAAAACCAAAATTATATTACAATGCAATGGTTGAATTATGGTTCAAAATCAAACATACATTAATAGGAATTAATGCATATCAAGTCCCCAATCAATTTGGTTGATGAAATGATTTCCTCCTTGTGATTGTCACTTTAAAATTCTTATTTGGGTTAAATAATAAGCAAAGCAAAGGTCAAATATGTCAGTCGGCCTTGAAAGGTAAAGCAAATTTTAAATATTGGTTGATCAAACGGTCTGTTGTTGTTATGAATCTCTTTAAATGCAAAAAAATGCATGAAGCTGCTTTTGCTTTTCCTTTCTATAAAGTTGAAAGGTGCAACCAAAAATATGCTGTGCTACAAAGACCTCAAAATTTCCAACCCAAAGCTGAAAGCTCCCTCCATACTAATAGCATCCCCAGGTCCTCTCTCTCTCTCTCTCTAAAAAAATCAGACCACTTATGAATTAAATGGTTGCTGTTTTTCTCTAAACCAGAAGCCCTCCAATGACGAATTCCGGAATGAAGTCTTTTTTACTCTGCTCTCTCTTTGTGTTCCTAACATGTTTTTCTTCTGCTTCTTCACATAATCTGTCTCTCAGGAGGCAAGCTTCGATCCTTGTTTCTCTCAAACAAAATTTCGAAGACTCGAAAAATCCTTCTTTAAGTACTTGGAATGTGTCAAACTACATGTTCCTCTGCTCTTGGGCTGGAATCCGTTGTGACGGCCTAAACAGATCAGTTGTCTCACTTGACATATCCAACTACAACCTCTCAGGTACTCTTTCGCCAGCGATCACAGAACTCCGAACCCTAGTCAATGTTTCAGTGTCAGGAAATGGATTTGCAGGTACTTTTCCTTCCAGTGTTCACAAGCTAGCCAGGCTACAAAACCTCAACATATCCAACAATGGGTTCAGCGGAAGCTTGGACTGGGAGTTTTCTCAGTTGAAGCAGCTTGTATCGCTAGATGCTTACAACAATGATTTCAATGGCTCACTGCCATTAGGGGTCACTCAACTTCCGAACCTGAAGCGGTTGGACTTTGGCGGGAACTACTTCAGTGGAAGCATTCCTCCAAGCTATGGAAACATGGTGCGGCTCAATTATCTCTCAGTTGCGGGAAATGACCTGAGCGGTTACATACCGCGCGAGCTCGGAAACCTCACTAACCTACAGCAGCTTTTGTTGGGATATTACAACGAATTTGAAGGTGGAATCCCACCAGAAATTGGCAAGCTGATCAATCTGTTTCATTTAGACCTCGCAAACTGTGGTTTGGAGGGGCCAATCCCTCTGGAGCTAGGGAATCTGAAAAAGCTAGACACTTTGTTCTTGCAAACAAATCAGCTCAGCGGTTCGATTCCTGCTCAGCTGGGAAACTTGAGTAGCTTGAGGTCTCTTGATCTGTCAAACAATGCGCTAACAGGAGACATACCCGCTGAGTTCTCTGGACTCCGCGAGCTCACACTCCTGAACCTCTTTATCAACAAGTTTCACGGGGAGATTCCTCACTCTATCACGGAGCTACCAAACTTGGAAGTCTTTAAGCTGTGGCATAACAATTTCACTGGAGCCATACCTTCACAGCTTGGTCAGAATGGTAAACTGATTGAGCTTGATCTTTCGAGTAACAAGCTCACCGGAGTTGTCCCAAAATCTCTTTGCTTCGGAAGGCGGCTGAAGATCTTGATTCTGCTCAACAATTTTCTCTTTGGGCCTCTACCTGATGATCTTGGCAAATGTGACACGCTAGTAAGAGTCCGAATGGGGCAGAATTATCTGACTGGATCAATACCACCGGGGTTTCTTTACTTGCCAGAGCTCTCACTGGTAGAATTGCAGAACAACTATCTGACCGGACAGCTTCCGCAGGAAACAAGAAAGCAACCCTCAAAACTCAGCCAGCTGAATCTGTCAAGCAATCGCTTATCCGGGTGCCTTCCTGCTTCTATCGGAAACTTTTCAAGCCTGCAGATTCTTCTATTGAGTGGAAACCAATTCACTGGAGAAATCCCATCTGGCATTGGCCGGTTGCAAAGCGTTCTCAAGTTGGATGTGAGCAGAAACAATTTTTCGGGCACAATACCTCCGGAAATTGGAAACTGTCTCTCTTTAACCTACTTAGATTTGAGCCAAAACCAACTCTCCGGTCCAATCCCAGTTCAGATTGTTCAAATCCACATACTGAATTACTTCAACGTTTCGTGGAACCACTTAAACCAGAGCCTCCCAAAGGAGCTAGGCTCCTTGAAAAGCCTAACGTCTGCTGACTTTTCGCACAATGACTTCTCCGGTTCAATCCCACAAACAGGACAATACTTGTTCTTCAACTCCACATCCTTTGTCGGTAACCCTGAGCTCTGCGATTCTTCTGCGAATCCATGCAAATACTCCTCAACCTCAGCATCAGAAAATCACAACCAAACCGGCACGCACTCTCAAGTCCTCAGCAAATTCAAGCTTGTCTTTGCACTAGGCCTCTTGCTGTGCTCGTTCGTGTTTGCAACCGTTGCAATTATCAAGACCAGAAGGGTGCGAAAACATTCGAACTCGTGGAAGCTCACAGCATTCCAAAAGCTGGAATTTGGAAGTGAAGACATCTTAGAGTGCATAAAGGATAACAATGTGATAGGGAGAGGTGGAGCTGGGATTGTCTACAGAGGAACAATGTTGAGCGGCGAGCAAGTGGCGGTGAAGAAGCTGTTGGGAATCAACAAAGGCTCGTCACACGACAACGGCCTCTCCGCAGAAATTCAAACACTGGGAAAAATCCGCCACCGGAACATTGTCCGGTTGCTGGCATTCTGTTCAAACAAAGAGACAAATCTGCTGGTTTACGAGTACATGCCGAATGGAAGTTTAGGTGAAGTTTTGCATGGGAAGAGAGGAGGATATCTCAAGTGGGAAACTAGGTTGAATATTGCCATTGAAGCAGCGAAAGGGCTCTGCTATTTGCACCATGATTGTTCTCCTCTGATTCTTCATAGGGATGTTAAGTCCAACAACATTCTGCTCAACTCAGAATTTGAGGCTCATGTTGCAGATTTTGGGCTTGCCAAGTTTTTGCAGGACACTGGAACATCAGAATGCATGTCTGCAATTGCTGGTTCATACGGTTACATTGCTCCAGGTAATCCTTTTGCTACATCATTAAACCAATTCGAGCGGGGATTCTTACATGTAACGTGATGTATCCTCATCTATCTATCTGATTCTCACTCATCACATGAATCACTGTTTTTCTATCTAACTCATCACATGAGTCACGATATGAATGAGATAGAGAAATGGGATATGTCCCCGGTTGAACCTAATTTTTCTCTTGTTTGAGAATTTTTTTTAAAGTTAATTTAACATCAATTAATTGAATAGGCTAGTAATCCACAACATACTGAAAAAAAGTAAGTGTGATACTATTATATTAAACTCACATAGGAATCACACTATTAGTGGATCGGAAAACTTTGGTGTGATATCATTATATTTAACTCACACTAGTGTAGCAATAGTGTTATAGATTTCAAACTCATGTTACCTAATTCTTATATATAAGTATCACACTCACTCAAACTACTGTAGAAGGACTAAGTAGTGACGAATAGCTAAAATAGACCTATACACTTGATGCAGCACTTAAAGCAATTAAAGCACATTCCATGTGTCTTTTGTGACTTGGTGGACTAAGTCAGCCGCCTTCAAAAATTCCAGATGGAATGATTACTTCAAATCTTGATTTGTTTTGCTCAATTTGGTATTATAATGGGTGAATAGATGAATAGAAGATAGAAAACATCCACATACAGATCATGTCACAAACTTCTAATTAAAAATAAAACTCACAAACTTTTAATTTAAAATAAAACTCGAAAAACACTAAGACGTAAATGAAGATACACCAAATCGATTTAGGGTCCTTATGTATTTTCCCTAGAAAATGCTTGTTTCTTTTCCCTATGTGTATACTTTAGTTGGAACCAAAGTAGCGAGGAGTGGCATATGGATTACAGAAAGGGCAAAGGCTCCACTGACATAGGAAATTCTCCTTTTGCTTTTTATATTGCTCTCTACACACAGTGAAGTGCAGCATGAGCTTTTGCATGTCTTGAAACAATAAAATTCGATGTCCCCTTCAACCCAATTACAACCCCACCTTTTTGACCAAAAACCCATTTGAACCCAAAATCCACAAAACTCCATATAACCCATCGAGTATCTTGTTTGGGATCCAAGCTTTACTTTCCCTAAACCCTAGAAAGTAAGGCATCTGTGAAGATTATGGCATAAAACCCTAATGACCTTTTCCTTTTACAGACAGCATATTGCTTTTCTGTGTGTTGTGCAGACGAGTAAAAATAAAAATAGAACGGTGGATATATCACTTCATTTGTAGTGCATTTCTTACAAAAAGCTGAGACATTATTGTATTTTAGTCTCACTCAATCCTTCGCAGTCTCACTAATTGTGAAAGTTATCATAATGAGGCAGCCCCGTTGAGTATATTCTCCATGTACTTAACTCAAATTAGACAAATCGATTTCACTTTTTTCACCTGTTTCTTGTATATTATGAAATTTACAATGAGCTAAATTTGTTTACTGTGCCATGGAGCAGAGTACGCATACACATTGAGAGTTGACGAGAAGAGCGATGTGTATAGCTTTGGAGTTGTACTGTTGGAGCTCATCACAGGAAGAAGGCCAGTTGGTGGATTTGGGGAAGAGGGAATGGACATTGTTCAGTGGACCAAGATTCAGACCAACTCGCAGAAAGAAGGGGTTATAAAGATCCTCGACAAACGGCTAGACGCTGTTCCGATGGACGAAGCGATGCAGGTATTTTTCGTCGCGGTTTTATGTGTTGAAGAGCAAAGTGTGGAGAGACCAACCATGAGAGAAGTTGTTCAAATGCTTGCACAGGCTAAACAACCAAATACATTTTACATGCAATGATTCAATACTTGAATCGCTTCGTGTAGCAACAACAATATTTTGGTGACCCGGCAACAAAAATGTCAAGAACATGTACAATAATAGACGATTTTGGATCAAGTCGCGAACACAGTTGAGTAGTACTATAGCAGTAGCTAGCTGGCAGCCAAAGTAAGAAGTGATGAAAGCAAGCAGGCAGTCGGTCCTTATTTTTGGGGGTTTTTTTTGGTTTTGTTGTTGTATTTGTTAGAGTGAAGGTAGATTTGTTCTGGTTATCAATGGCAGGCAAAAGTGCTGATATGGGTAATGGTTCGTTTGCATTATTGTGTCATCATATAAATGTATGGCCTGAATTTTTAAAACCTGCGAAGCTAACACGTTTGACACGACACGACATGTTCGGGTTTGCAATTTTGAGTACAATGAATGACTTTCCTCGAGAAGAAGCCTCCATGCAACCTCATTTCATAGAACTTGTCATTACTAGTAAATTGAGAGGGGTAATATATAATCCAAAGGTTGGATATTTTTTTCCCCTCCACTGGGAAAATAAAAGATTATAGTGCCAACCTATCATAAACAGAAAGGTTCTGCATCTTTAATTAATACTGCCATATAAAAACCACAATGCCAAAGGAAACAAGTATGATTACAACCCAAATAAACTCTAAACTGATCTATCATTTGTACATAATAATTCAATTTACAAGCCAAGTTTCTTAGGCCTCAAGCATGTAGATGAGCCCTGGTGCAAACCCAGCATTGCGACTTGCTGCTGCTTGGATCTCTTTTCCCTCTCCTTCTGCTTGCTTTCTTTCTCCGCCTCTGCTCAAGCCTTTCTCAGATTCTCCATTTCCTCCTCCATCGCTGTCTTCTCCCCCTTTTGTCTCTTCTTGTGCTCCAACTTTGAGTTATCCGACTCCTTCACTTAATAGAACATGGGTCCAAACTCAGCCAGCCATTGGGGTTCCACTGCAGTGTTGCACTGCATATACTCCTTCGTTGTCAAAACTAACTCATGATAGATCACATAATCTGGATTGCAGCCCATACCATAAAGTGCGCTGCTCCGGTGCAAATGGCATGGCATCCCAGTCCGGCAATTGACATACTCCCCCACACCTTTCAATCTTGCTGCGTTCCGAAAGTAAGCGGAGCAAATAGCTCTTCTCACGGTATCAGTATGAGGCCAACAGGATGTGAGCGGGACTTTGAGTGTCTTCAGTATCTCTAGAAGTTGGGACCTCACCTCTCTGACGTTTTGCAGCCCTTTAACTTGCATAAAATGGTCATTGTACCAGTCCCCACGAAACTGATGTTGTTCCCACTGCTGATAAATGTTGTACAATGTCAAGTGGTCGGACTCTGGGAAGGAGAACTCTCCCTTGCAGCATCGCTCTCCTCTGCCCTATCTTCAGGCCTAGAGAATACCGACGGCACTGAAAGCATGGACACAATTGTCAAAATCTCGTCTAAACATCCTAGCTTTTCACCCATCAATAGCATCTTAGCGAGTGGAGGGTCCAATGGCAACTCCACCATTTTCCAGCCCAGGTCAGTTAACCACCCCTCGTTGTTAAGAGCACCCAACACCCACAACTGGTACATAGAATGCAGAATATTATCCTTGGGAGGTGGGTCTAAGAAATCAAAATCTAGCAAGTTATCAACCTGAAGAGATTTGAGCAACAAGACCACATATCCAAGATTGGTCCTCTGGATCTCTGGCACCGGATTGGGTAGCATTTCGTTTAAGTACTCATTCTCTGTGTATAGCCGATAACATGTGCCAGGCTTAGTTCTGCCAGCACGCCCAGCACGTTGATTAGCAGCAGTCTGACTAATAGGAAATACTCGAAGAGCATCCATACCCATTTTCGGGTTTTATACTTTCATTTTACCATAGCACGTGTCAATGACATGAGATTCCATCTACCGTTAAAGATGTCTCACCAATGTTGGTTGCCACAATGCATTTACGAGCCCCATCTTCAGCTTTTCGGAATATCTTCGCTTGCAAGTCAGCAGGCAACTGTGAATATATAGGAAGTATCAAGAGTTTTGGCACCTCTTTAACCAAGGTGGAGATAATTTGTTCCATCCGCTCTGATAGGGCATAACAAGCTGCCTCGATCTCATCTTGGCCGGTCATGAAGATGAGGATGTCACCTTGAGGGCTGGTGATGTGAATCGTTATGGCCTCCTTCACTGCAGCTTCAACATAATCTTCACATGGGGTTTTACTATACCTGATAGATACAGGAAATGTTCTCCCAGGAATTTCAAAAATCGGTGCACTTCCAAAAAAGTTTCTAAATTTCTGCGCATTTAGTGTTGCAGATGTCACAATGAGCTTAAAATCACGACGTCAGGCAACCACTTTTTTTCAAAATCCCAAGCAGCACATCCGTGTTTAGTGACCTTTCATGGGCTTCGTCCATCACAACTACGAGATACTTGTCAAGATCGGAATCTCGTAAGTGTTTCACGCATAAGTACTCCATCAGTCCTGTACTTTATTATGATATTTGCTCCAATCACATCCTCAAAGCGAATAGCGTACCCCACTTTTTCACCAAGCTCAGTCTCCATCTCTTCATTAACTCTCTTTGCAACACTCATGGCAGCCGCACGTCTTGGTTGGGTGCAACCCACAATGCCATTTACAGTGTATCCCTCTTCGTGCAGATACTGTGTCAGTTGAGTCGTCTTTCCAAAACCGGTTTCTCCAACAATAACAATAACTTGATTTTTTCGAATTACCTGAAGTAAATCATCCCTCATAGAATATATGGGCAAAAACTGCTGTTGCTGCGAGATAGTTTTTGACTGTGCGAATTCACTTGCTACTTCCCCATTCTTCATATGCTGTGCAAACTTTGCATCTTCTTTGAAATCAGTTTCACCATCTGCACCTGCAGCAGCAGTATCTGCTTCAACCTGCTCTGGTGCTTTCTCAACACCAAGGATATCGCCTAGTTTAGAACCTGCAAGCTCCCAAAAACACTGACGCGATTTGTTCATATTTTGCTTCTCATGGATTTTCCTAATGAGAGCAGACCCTTCGCGAGAAATTATGGCCATATCAGATGTGGGATCCTTTATTGGCATTGTCGGCTCTGATGGCTTGGTAAAAACAACACTCCATCCTTTACAAAAACACTGTCAACGAGGAAAGGAGGCTTCAAATTTGTATCATGCATGAGAAGATCTAACTTTGTGCTCTTCTTCATCATCGAACTCAGTCTGCACCTCAGTCACTCTACCAGCACCAGATCTTAAAAGTTGACGATCCTCCCACCGCATACTATCAGCAGTGAGCTGAGACAACTTTTTGCTCTGAGCAAGGGTCATCTTTGTTCCATCTCTTCGAACCAATCTTTTTGCCAACTCTGCTTCCTTCTTCTGAAAAGAAGCATTATCTCCAAAAAACAAACACGAGCTATCAACTGTATCAAACATCTTGTTTCCTTCTTCCCTATCGTACCACGCATGATCAGAATTGTATTCCATCTCTAGACGCATGCTTTCACTAATCTCATATTAACGTCTTCGTCCCAATCAGCCATGTCTCCTTCTCCATCCTCAAATAATTGTGCATTTTCTGAATGAAGAGTAATTCTACGAGAACTCACATCATGTTTCGAACTTGAAGATTTAACCGCATCTCCAGAAGGACAAATTCAAACTGGCGACGAAGAAATGGGATCCCAGGGAGAAGCATCAGATTCCGAAATATTGTATCTACTCCGCTTTCTTCCATATTCTCCACCACATTGATCTTGTTCACACCGGTCACATTCTTTCCTTCGACGTCAACAATCCTTACCATAACTACTGCTACCATCTCTGCAATCTCTCCTCCTCCTATGTTCTTCCCTGCTATAAGCATACCTACCCTTACAAACTCTCAGTGCCTCAAAACTTCCATCAACACCCTTAAACCCTCCCAATTTCGCATTACCATTGACATTGAAACCTAAGACAGATTTCTTCTCAGGACGTCTAAAAACAACTCTGTCCTTCCCCTTCCCTGGAACATATAATCCCCCACCACCACTGCTATTCTTTTGCTCCATTGTTACCCTTGTTTTGTCCGTATCAACAGATTCATTCCTTCGTTTTCAATAGAAAACCACGCACACACAATAACTTATACATCAAGAAACCTGGTACAATTACAAACTTGGTACCAAAACCTAGTCTCTCCCAACAAACAAAGGAAATTGGAAAACTTTACGTGCATATTTACCGTTTTACCCACATCCATAGATTATATAACTTGCAACCAAAACAAATTGGAAAGCTTAGGAAACAGATTTGGGCAGAATTCACCAGCCCCAAATCAGCTTCTTTTTTTAATTTGTATAAATTTTGTTGACTTAACAAAAATATAAATCACAGAAATAGTGATTGAAACAGAGTTATGGGGTCTCTCTTACCTTGGGGGGGATTCAGGCGGCTGTCGAATTATGAACATAAACCCAGAAAAGTATTCAACTTTGTAACTGTGTTCGATCAGAAAAGGTCAAAACTTTGATCTGGGGTAGCAATATTCCGCTGGATCCTGTTTTGGGTCGGTTGTGGCTTCTCTATTTGGGCCTTGGCCCTTTGTATTGGGTCAGCACAGCCCAATGTGGTGAAAACAGAGGCCGCCCACTCAGTACCAACCTCTGCAAGTTCCCGCTTTCACCTGGACTGAGTAAACAAACACCACAGAAGTCAAAACCCTAGAGAAATTTCAGAGCAAGAGAGGAAGCAGCAAGGAACCGATTCAGTTCTTGTTGTTTGACTTCTGAAGGTACGTAAAGCTGGCTCCTTTATTTCAATCAGTTCTTGTTGGGATGCAATTTCTTCTTAAACCATTCTGCTTTATTTTAATTTCCTTCCCAACTCTTGTGTAATCTCAGACCATAAACTGTAGTTTATTGGACTACTCAGATGCTTAATTTTTGTATTTCCTGAGGAATTCGTGCCTTCACTCGTTGAAAATTCAGTTTTTTTCTGTGATCATAATTAGATATAAATTCTGGTGTTTGAAGTGTAGATTTGTAGGCTGAAATTATTTGATTAATTTTTTGAGTTTTGCTAGTTAGAGGTGGAACCCATAAAAGATTCATTACTTTCAGTCCAAGCTACCAGCAAAGGCAAGCAATGGAGTGATGGGCAGGTAATGGATTGTAATCTATTCAAACAATCATACTCGTAGTCATAGTTGGTTCTAGTTGGAGTGCATTATCCCAGTTGCATCAATCTTTACGTCTTCCTCGAAACTACGTTGTTTTGGTAGGTCATACACAAGATGTCCTCCAGAATCGCCCAAATCCGCCTTGTCAGCTCTCATCCCGAGGTTTATGAACCGTGTGATGATTCGTTTGCTTTAGTCGATGCTCTTTTAGCTGATCGAACAAACCTGTTGCAGCACCAACCGACATTTTGCTTGGAACTGGGTTGTGGTAGTGGCTATGTCATTACTTCTCTAGCTCTTATTGTTGGCCAGGCAGCGCATTATATTGCGACTGATATCAACCCCCACGCAATGAAGGTGACTCGTGAGACATTAGAAGCACATGGGGTTCATGCGGAGTTGATAAACACTAACATTGCATCAGGACTGGAGAAGCGTCTGAAAGGTTTGGTTGATGTAATAGTTGTGAACCCGCCTTATGTGCCGACCCCTGAAGATGAGGTGGGACGTGAAGGGATTGCGTCTGCTTGGGCTGGCGGGGAGAATGGACGTACTGTGATTGATAGGATACTGCCTGTTTCTGACAATCTTTTGTCAAAGAAGGGCTGGTTGTACATGGTCACTCTTACAGAAAACAATCCCTTGCAGATATGCCTTCAAATGAGAGAAAAGGGCTATGCTTCCAGAATCCTTGTCCAGAGATTGACAGAGGAAGAAAATCTACAAATCATCAAGTTCTGGCGGGATTCAGATTCTCAAGTAGCAGAAAAGGAAAACAAAACAGTTCCTGCAAAGGTCATGGAGTCTTTGCTCTCTCAGTTCCATATATTCCCGTTTCTGAGAGGCAGTAACAACGACAGTAGCTGATGTATACAGAAGGGGAAGAAGTAAGTTTTCTAGTGCGTACATGATGGAAAAATGATCTATTCTCATATTCTTCTTGAGTTTTGGAAACCTTTGTTGGAATGTGAGATGTACACAATTGATTCGTTTGGTGCCGTAGGGGCCTTCCGCATACGATCATTTCTACGAAAACTTCCAATTCCTGGATGCATGTTTTCGTAGCAGCATCTGCAGGACATCTTCATCATTTTCCTAATACATTACAACTTGGGTGCAACTCAAGAAATTGCTCAAAATTGTCAATGAAGATTTTATTTCTAATGCCATTTTATTGTAATCGGATTATGAAATGATTATTTTGTAATGCTTTGAAAACAAGTTGTCTAGGAATGTAGTGTGCAATCCTCCTTCAAGGTTTAATAGCGCGTCGAAGTGACAGCATAAAGTAACCAAAGGAGCATTGCATTGTTTCTTCAACGGATATTTCTTGAATGTCAAGCTAACAAGTACAATTTACTGTAAGAATCCTATGTGGACTCAACTAGTTGTGATAAAGGAGAAGTAATATGTTGGTAATGCGAATCATTAGAGTTTGAATACGTTAAAACCAGCATCCTATAATTAAGGAAATACATCAAACGTGCTTCTAAAGCCACTCCATACACGGTTGAGATTTGGTGCAACGGGTGAACAACCAACCCTCCACGATAGATGGAAGTTTATAGATGTGGGTTTGCTCTGTCTCAATAAGAAAACGATACAGCGGTGAACAAGTCGTTTGACACACTGGACAAGATCGAAGATCATTTAAGTAGTTGGAGATACATGTGTGCAGATGAACTCACACTTGCAGATGTTTGCTTGTTCACTACGTTAATCCGGTTCGATCTCGTTTACAACCCGGTTCTATCTTTTCTGCTCCTATACTGACAGTTTGGTTTGCAGTAAAATGTTATGAACAATTAAGAATATTGTTCAATAACAGTAAAGGAAGAATAATTGTGGTTTAAAACTCATGAAATGTTCACATTCTTTTCCAACGAAGAGGATGTATAAATTGTTGGTAGTTTTAATCAGTGTATGACATCATGTAGATCAGGCCATATTCTTGTCCAAAGACTTGTAATAATTGCATGATAATATTCTTGAATGATGGCTATACAATGAAGGTCAATGGCAGTTTATATATCTTGCCCAAATTAGGTGTGTTATAAATATGCATTTAACAATCACTAATGGTTGTTTCAAGTTTTTCATGTCTTCGACAGCCAAATCTTTATTCACTACAGGAAAAAGAAAGATAGAGGCTCTTCTTGATGGGTGTAGAGGTTGAGTACACCCGAGCGCACCAGATCACGCCACACCCGCTCCTTCATTTGCTCCATCTCCCGTTCTCGATCTCCAGATTGTAGTGCATGTAATTGATACATCTATGGGAGTAAGAATCAACCATGTTATTTCTATATGTGATCGGTGCCTGAAAAAACCCTTACATGAGTAAGTTTGTTGCCTTTGATTTCCAATTAAATGGGTAAAGTAAATTCATGTAAATCAATTTCTCAATCTGCTGTGTTCTATGGTAATGTATAGTAGATATATATTGACTGAATTGAATAGCCATAGTATTGGTTGCTGTGGGAAATAATCAAATATGGATTACAAATTTTGAGTTTTGCAAACATGAAGCAAAATTGACATATTGTGCGTTTAAATAAGCACTGAGTTGTCCTACACACACAAAAGGCTGGGGCACATCATAAATTAAGGAAAAGGAAAACTATTTTTATCAGAAACCATGTCTATTACTCTTTCTTTTACTCTCCCTGCACTGCGCATGCTGCTGATGGCGCCAAGAACATGAAGCACATATGTACACAAATGATTAAGGTTGTAGCAATCTGTGGGAGTATCCTTAAAATTGTTGTTCTTAATAAACACGCAGTGATGATTTATGTGTGCATGCATGAGATATGAAATTAAAAGTGATGGTGTGGGAATTATCGATGTTAATTTGGTTTTAATCTCTTTTTAGTTTTGCAGCATTCATTTCTCCCACCTGTAGAAAATTGAACAATGCGCTTTGATTCGTTGATATTTATCAACATATGTGTGTCAAAAGAGAAGAAAAAGGATTGTACAATTCTAACATGTGGCATCCACAGGAGGTATTCTTTTCGAAAGAAAATGAAAAGAATTGTCAATTCTTTTAATTTTTCAGCTTGGTGTTTGTAAGGCGAATGCAAAGATAATGGTCTAGTGGATTTGCATTACTGACAGAAAATAAACTAGGTCCTTGAGGTAGCTAATGATGTTAGCTTCAGCAAGAGAGAAGATGTGTGTCATCTATGGGTTTTTTTTTTTTTTTTTTTTTTTTTTGAAGCAATTATTTTCAGCATGCTTTATAATATTGACATCCATGTGGAGGAAGTATGATATTACAATTTTAATATGGCTTGTTGATAGGAGCATATTTAGGCGACTTAGCTAGCTTATTCTTATGCATTTGTGCTATTATATCTTAGTTAATGTCGTATTACAACTCAATTTCGTGTGTTTGTAGGTCCTATGGGTTAAAGTATCAAGAAAGTGCATTTTGGTGCATTTTGGAGCAATTTTGGACACTATGTGGATAGCTTGCATACGGGCCAACATAGATGGACGAATTTGGACTTCAAGAGGCTAGAAATGTGATAAGAAGAGGAAGGAACTAAGCTAAGGACAAAGTGGATAAGGAAGTAGCTCAAAGAGGAAACCCTATCCAAAACCTTATCTAAAACCTTATCCAACATTATCCAAACCTTATCTCATCTTATCCTATCTTATCCCAACCTAATCTTGTTCCACCTTAATCCTAGTTGCAAGTGGACCTAAAAACATGATTTCTAGAAGCCTTATCTAACCCTAAAAGGGTGCCACACCCTTCCCCCTTTTATTTCTTCTAGAAAACCCAAAATCAGCCACAAAACACCTAGTTTCTAGAAGGCCCAATTTTGGACGAATTTCCTAAACCTTTTTCCCTTTGGATTCTGATTTATTAGGCCTCATTCCTTGTGGATTTGGGTTATCTAAATCCTTTTATGAAACGAATTGGGCCAAACCCTCTCCTAGGTGGATTTAACTCACTTGTGCTAAACCCTAGGGCCCTAATCCAATAAAATCTGCTAAGTGTAACCCTAATCTAGTTAACCCTAGGACTATATAAACATAAAATCAGCCAAAAATTCGTACACCCCCTTATGCTATTCGGAAACCCTTGTGCCGCAACCTCCATTCTCCATTCTCAACCTCCATACACCTCCATACATCTTCCTACACATCTGCCGCACCCTTCCCACCATAATCAACCATCCTTCATCCCTCCAAACGAGGAAACACCATCCAAAATCCCCAATTCCATCACACACACTTTGTGCCGCAGCAAGGAGGAGGAGGAGGAGCCAAACCGTGCATCAAATCCATCTTGGAATTGCTGAGCGTTTAGGTGTAATCTTTCTTATGATTTCAATGTTTAAATTCAATACTTTTTGTTGTGCAAGCATGAGGAACTAATCCCATTTTGGCTAGGGGGGAATTTCGAAACCATGGTTATATTTGCATGATGATTTGATTACTTTCAGTTGTGATTTCATGAATGATGAATTCAATTTACTTATCTGTTTTAATTAAAACTTGTTTATGTATATGAATTGAGAGTGCACGCTTAATTTGCATGCATAAACATGATGCTAGGGTATGAGGGAACTTCACCTAATCGTTGGGAACTTATATTCATGAGTAGTTAAGATTGTTGGTCACAATTATGTTAAGTAAATTCTTGGCATAAGTATCATGCGCTTTCATAGTTATGAATGCCTCGTCAACACCTATGATTTCCATAGAACCTAATGACCCTTGATTGTCTTTCTTTTATGCGCTTTCATATAGAAAACTCTTAAGGAATAATTTGATTGCAATGCGCTAATTCCATTCAATTCAATGGCCTAAGGGAAATCTGAGAGTTAATTTAAGCGTACCTAATTAACTTGGGGTGTTGAGGTTCATAAATTCATTGAATAAGCAACTGAAAATTGTGTTATATGCAACTATGCCATGTGTGGAGAAAAACCTCCTAGCCATCTCACCATCCACTTAATTCTATCAATTTCGTCCAAATCTGCCTAGTTTACATATTTGTTTTGTTTGTTTGATTTTCGTCCAAAACCAAATCCCCAATTGTCTTAGAGTGTCTAATTGGTCCAAATATGTTTTAGATTGTGTTTTTAAGAGTTTTGAGTCAAGTTAGAACCAATTTTCGTCCAAGTTTGTGTTTAGGCTCAAAACTGCCCAGATTGTGTTTTTAAGGCAGTTTTGAGTGTTTCTAGCCTGTTTTGAGTCTTGTGACGTGTTTGAGTCTTTTTAGGTGAGTTTAAGTGTTTTAAAGGTCAGGTTTATTTATTTGAGTCAGTTTAGAGAGTTTAGCAATCCCTCCTAATCCCCGGTGTAAGAACGATCCCTACTTATTTATATGCTACAATTGTCAAAAAATGGTTAATTTGTGTGTTAAGTTAATTTTCGCATCACTTGTTATATTGTGATTAATCTCTTTCAAGCATGCTGACAGTTTTTGTGAGATTAATTGGATATTAAAGAGAGTCATGAAGAAGATTATTGGGTCGATGCCATTTGTTGGCAAGACTCGAAGTATCAGGTTATCATAATGACTTAGTTGACAATCCATGTGACTTTTGACTTATTTCAGGTTGGAGTTGATCAATTTCTTTACACGCTTGCATCAACTAAGCAAGGGGTTTGTTTTTTAAGGTTACTTTGATCAAACTTGCATCTTGATTAAGATGGCATAGTATGGATTTTATTTCATAAGAGTTGTGAAGGTTTCATCTTGCCCACAGGTGTTGAAGTTTTTCATGAAGGTACTCTTGTGACATATAATCTAGTACTAGAAACTAATTAATTTTCTTGCCCAAATGTGTAAATTAAAATAGTTTCATAAAGTTTCGTTGGGGGGATTAAGTTCCATGTCTTCACAATGAGCCCAATTATAGTTTGTGGTTTTGCGGCATAGAAATTGGTTGCATCATGATATACTCTATGTCTCTTTATGAGACTTGTTGATGTAAAAATATTGGAATCATAAAGATTAATCAAGGATTGCCCAAGTACGCATTATTTAAGTATGACGCTTGTAAATTTTTCAATTTGAACTCTGATGCCCATTTAGAGGATGAAATTTGACTACTTGAGTTTCCTTTGGACATCGAAATTGAAATGATGTGAAATTGAATTTGTTATGGATGTATAGATTTATGATAGATGCACATAATTTTTCTGGTAGATTGCGTGTCATGATTAAAGTCGGATGAATGACATGTCTAATGGTCACCAAATGACTTGAACTTTTTATATGTTTAGCATATAATATGTTTCTGCAAATTTTCATAATTTTTTGCCATGAATTGTAATAATGGTAAAATTTAAAGTGTAACTTATTATTAAAATTCAGTTTGACAACCTTATGTTGGGTATGGTATATTTTCTTATGTCTAAAATATGAAGCGATTTTATTTCGCTCATTCTTTGAAAGAATATATTTATGAGTATTAGCCCAAATGGGAGAATAAGTGAAAGGAAAATTGGTTTTCACACTCATTAACTTTTGCAAGATGTCTATAAATTTTCACCTGTGCTTGAATTTTGTCTTCCTTAAGTTAAGTTGCATGAATGAGCACTTGGTAAAAAGACTTGCGTACATATGTTTTTCACCAAAGTGAAAAGACTTCCGGAACTGGATTATGTAATTATGATTTTAAAACTCAATACTTGTCAATACTATTTTCCAAAAAGAGGAATGTATGAATGGTTTGCGATCTTTTAGGGTATAACATTTAACGGCTATTGAAATGTGGGAGTGCATGATTTCATGGAGTTTGCATGTTTCATGGAGTAAAGGAAACTATTGCATGTTTCATTGTGCCTTGTATCACTACAGCTTATTATTGACAATATTTATGTTGATTCAAATTTGTAATGTGCAATTAAATGACAGATCATTGTTCCAAAGAACATGTTTAGTTGAGTCGATCTTGTAATGCGCAATTATGAAATGATTATTTTGTAATGCTTTGAAAACAAGTTGTCTAGGAATGTAACGTGCAATCCTCCTTCAAGGTTTAATAGCGCGTCGAAGTGACAGCATAAAGTAACAAAAGGAGCATTGCATTGTTTCTTCAACGGATATTTCTTGAACGCCAAGCTAACAAGTACGGTTTATTGTAAGAATCCTACGTGAACTCAACTAGTTGTGATAAAGGAGAAGTAATATGTTGGTAATACAAATCATTAGAGTTTGAATACATGTAAAACCAACATCCTATAATTAAGGAAATACATCCAACGTGCTTCTAAAGCCACTCCATACACGGTTGGGATTTGGTGCAACGGGTGAACAACCAACCCTCCACGATAGATGGAAGTTGGCTACCATTGTATCCGTATAAAATGAATTCCCTACTCTCAGAGAAATGTTTCTGCGTTAAAGGTCAATCACCATCAGAATATAAAGGTCTGAGTAGAAGAGTTCTGGTTTGTGATTAACAACCAACCATGGCTACACCAGTCAAAGTCAATCTTGTTCAACTTCCATGGCAATTGCTGTAATCAGATCAGCCGATTATTTCTTTGTGTTATAATTATACAACCATGCTAAGTTCTAACATTTACAACCCAAACAAACCCCGATGGCTAGAGAACGGGAAATTAAGGATCCATCTGATCCATTCTTCAGTGAGCAGCGTCATCTCACATAACACAGCAAATGGATAGAAATCTAATTATGTGTATTTACTTACGGAAAACAAGAAGTAGATTGATCCATAATATAACATATCTATACAGAAAACGATCCATTAAGGAGATTTACAGAGCTGTCAATGTGAAAACCTGCACAAAACTGCATTTCAATTTCTCTAAATGAACAAAGTCAATTGACATTCAAGCAAGATCCTTTTAGTCCTTTTTATGGCAGTCTTAGCAAGAGTATCACAAATCTCTCTACTCCGGTTGGAGACTGCAACTTTGTTGCCGCCAATGGCTTCAGAATTTTTCCCCTGGAGGACTTTTCCATTGAACTTTTAGTACCTCCTTTACAAAAACCTTCAACCTCCATAATGTGCGCTCATTCGCAGTTTAACCACCCTACTAAAATAAAGTTAGACATTCACTTTCGTTATTTGCAACACGTCAATAAAATGCACTTTGATTTGAAGCTTCAAAAAGTAAATATAAACCCAAGCAAGTGGATATGGGTTCTTAACAAACCTGCACTTCTGAACCACTATTTCTCTGAGTTTCCTCAAATACGCATCAATCTCAAAAAGCTGAAAATAATTTTGTTAAAAAAAATGTACATCATGCGTCAGAATTTACTCCTAATAAATAATCCAACTTTTGGTTGGCATTGTGTATGTAAATGCATGCTGCTATTAAAAATTAGAATAAAGAGAGAGAATTGAGATCCTTCGTTACAAATTAGAGAGAGAGAGCAGGATTGAATGAACGCAACAAGCGAAAGACTTTCTCTTCGCTAACAAATAAATAGATAGATAGAGTTGTGTGGTGTATGGATATGGGCGTACATGGAAGAGCAGAGACGCATACTGAGCCGGGGGGGAGAGAGGGAGAGAGAGAGAGAGAGAGAGAGAGAGGCTGAAGAAGAACGCAATGCCCGATCACCAGCTGCTCTGTATTTGATTCAAACGAACTCGAGTTTTTCAAAATTGGGCTGTTTTTTATACTTATTGGCCTCCTGCCTTTTGTCTTTCCCGTTTTGAACGGCCCAATATTGTTTTTAATTTTTTAATCTTTTTAGGTATATTTACATTTATCCATTGATTATCCTAATTTAAGGGCCACACACATTTTTCAATTTTTCGATCGTTAGATTGAATGAATTAAAAAATATTAAATAATAAAAATTAATAAGGTTATGTGGATAACAACACCTCTTATTCAACTTAATCATCACGAATAATTAGAGGTGCGTAAAAAAAAATGGGAGTTTTAACGAAAAATCCAAAGTACTGTTCATTTTAACAAAAAACCATGTTTTTATACTAAAAAGTCAATCCTGATACTATTCACTTTACCCTTTATTTTGTCCTTATTATTAAAACTCAAAGTTTTCAAGCCCTTTTCATTAGTTTTCCTAAAAAAAAAAAGAGTGAAGAGATCAATTGTAGTATCCCACATCGCCCGTGAGGGCGTGGTCTTTGGGCCTTATATATCCATGCCCAGAGCTTTAACTTCAGAGAGGCCTTTTGTGGACTACGGTCCATAAGAACAAAACCGTGTGGTAGCTGGGTGGCTGCGACATAGTCCAAGCCCAGAATGCCAAAGCGGACAATATCCGAGAGGTTGGAGTCTGGGATGTGACAATTTGGTATCAGAGCCAGACTCACGGTCGTGGTGTGCCGACGAGGACGTCGGACTCCCTAAGGGGGGTGGATTGTAGTATCCCACATCGCCCGTGAGGGCGTGGTCTTTGGGCCTTATATATCCATGCCCAGAGCTTTAACTTCAGAGAGGCCTTTTGTGGACTACGGTCCACAAGAACAAAACCGTGCGGTAGCTGGGTGGCTGCGACATAGTCCAGGCCCAGAATGCCAAAGCGGACAATATCCGAGAGGTTGGAGTCTGGGATGTGACATCAATTATCTTATCTAAATTAATCTTAGAAACCCTAGGTATCTAAAAGGAAATAAAATTTAAAATTTAAAAAATTTAAATCTTTTTTTTGTTCTTTTTAACAAACAATATTATCTACATTAAGAGAGAATTGGTGGGCTTAGCCTCATAATAAACTAGCAATAATGTGGTTCACATTCGCCTTTGGTGAGACTTCTCATTTACAAGTGAAGAAGAATGTCATTAGATCGTAATACTAAGTGGTATTTAAAATCCGAATTAAACATGATAAATGACATATTCGGACGAATTCTGTCTAAAACAGGCTTTAAACATACATGCTTAAATTAAAATTGCGTCATTCGGACATCACGAAAAGTCTAAAACACTCACATTAGAGATATGACAACGTCAAATAACCTATGTGTTCACATGAATACAAACTCTTCAATCACTTTTCTTGATTGCTCACTACTTTCTTCTTTTACTTTTATTGTATGTAAAATAATCTAATTGCTCACCACTCTAACAACTCTGGCTTAGTGTTTAGGTCTCTATTGTGATTATGCAGTGAGGAAGGGTAAGGTTATATATTGGTGAGGATTATAATAGGTTTAAAATTTGATTATATCCAATGCAATCATAAAACAAATGTGTACAAAACGATTAATTTGTCTTTGAAAAATATTAATTGAAACATGGGAGAATAATGTGTGAAGATGGGACCATAACGTTATAATGTCATGTTTTGATATAACTAAACGCTCTTAAACAGTCAAAAATCGAAATTCAAATCTATCTCCCCTATTAATCTAAAAAAAAAAGCTCAACTGTTTAGATTAAAGCTCAATTGTCCGTGCAAGACTACTGTACTAGCTAAAAAAACTTTTTTTTTTAACAAACTATATTATTTATACTAAGGGAAAGGAGGTCGGCTTAGCCTCACAATGGATTAGCAATAATGTGGTTCAAATTTCCTTTTAACGAGAATCGAACCTAAGATCTTTCACTTACAAGTAAAGAGGAATACTACTAGACCATAGTACTAAGTAGCTGCTAAAAAAAAAAAAAAAAAAAAAACACTTTAACATTAAATAAACAAACACGTTGAGGTAGACACACAAATATAAATTAAGCCACATGAGCAACGAACGCAAAGCTATACAGAAACAATAAATAATAAGGAAAGAACTGAATTTGCCAACCAGTACTTGTTTGATTGGTACTGTAATGAGTATTACATAGTAATTCACATAGAGGATATGACTGATACATACACACAGACATGCATACATACATACACAGACTGATAGACCAAAAGATTACACATGAATGAAACTTTGGGAAAACAAATATTCCCAAAGAGATTACAAGTATTAAAGAATAACAAATCAAAAATTTTCACCAAAATATAACATTTTACACAGAAGTCATCACTGACTTGGGGAGAAAGGACTTAATAATTTTAAACCTTTTTAATCCATGCATGGTTGATTGATTGTTCTTCCTAAGGCTTTGGTGGTTCTGCAGCAGCAGATTCCTCCACCTTTGGAGGAGGAGCCTCAGCAGCAGCTTCGGGCTCGGTAGGTTTAGGTTTCTCAACCTCCTCCTCTTTCTTCTCCTCCACCACCACCTCTTCTTTCTTCTCTTCTTCGATAACTATCTCCTTTTCTTTTACAACACCACTTGTTTCCTCCACAGTTTTTGTTGCTTCTGCTGGCGGTGGCAGCGGCTCTACCGTTTCCTCAGTCACAATGAATGTTGAGACCTTCTCGAACACAAAGAAAACTGGACCTGAAACATAGGCTGGCCCATATTTTGAAGAGGCTTCTGATACTGTTTTGGATCCTGGGAATTCTGTTCATGCAAATATAGATTCAAACCAATTAATTAAATAATTAAAAACACAAGTGTTTTTGAAGAATTAAAACCAAAAATCGTTGAATATGATTTAAATAATTTACATACCAATTTTAGCCAACTCTTCAAGGAACTTGTGGACTGCTGCTGAGTACTTCTTCAATCCTGACTCTTTGCGCTCCTTAACCAAAATCTGTTAAATATGAAATTAAGTTAAAGAAAAAGAGTTTATTAGCACTTAAGTATTGGTTTATTAATTTACTCTTTTATTGTTTATCTCGTAAGTTGTCTTATGAACAAGATTTTTAGCATATACAGATACATACTCGTATGCAACTGGTGACAAGACATATTTTCTCATCTTATACGACAAGTTTCTAAATATCTTACCTTGATTTCAGCTGAGGAAGCTTCATATAATTCAATTACTTTTGGTTGAAGCTCAGCCTTCTTCTCTTCAAACTCCTTGGTTATTTCCTCCTGAAAACAGATGCATATACAGTTATATACCACAAATATCGATGAACCGTTTTATCCGTATGATCTTCTGCAGAAAATAAAATCATTTGACCTAAAAATCAGGAGAAAAAAAAAAAAAAAAAAAGACATATATATATATAAAACAAACCTTCGACTCATCAAAGGACTTGCAAGCCTCGGCAGCAGCAGCCTTTTTTGAACTGGTTTTGGTCTCAAACACCTTCTTGATCTTTGGAAGCACCTTTGTTTGCCAATAACCCATCTCTTCTACTCAAATATCCCTTAAACAAAGTCTAAAACCGAAAAACGAACAATCCGAAAATCAGAAAAACTCAAGTATCAGACCGAACTGGTTACCAAACGATCCTCTAAAGTTATGCAAACAAAAATACGGAAAATAAGTACGAAAATTTTGAAGCCTGCAAAAGCACAAAGAACTTGACGAAACTAAGCTAATAATAATCTCTATATCTTACCTACTTAATTGTGTGATTAATTCTCTTCCTTTCTCCTTCTCTTCTCCAATCAAACTCTCAAGGTCCACCTCAAGGCTCTATCACTGTAGCAGCCAACTGTCTCTCCAAAACTAATACCACAAAATCTTTAGAACCTGGCACATCAACATATAGACATATGCTACTCACACTTAAATACCCCTATAATTCCACTTTAATTGCCAAAATACCTAGTTATTCATTGATACCAGCCAACCTCCCCATGCAAATTGCCTAAACTACCCTCCGCCGTCGGTTTATAGAATTTAAAATATAAGGGCTATGACAGTCCACCAAAATTCACAGGTAGGTTTGGCCATTTTTTCACAATTCGATATGTGATTCAAGGCCAGGGTGGCGTGGTTGTAAATTTGTGGGGTATGTGGGAGAGATAGACTCACCTAGACTTGAAACATTATCGTGTTGTATTTCAAATCAATAATGTATTGTTGGTGAAAAAGTTAGAATATATGATAATACGTTATTAATTTAGAATATTATCACAATTGTGGTCTGGACATAAATTTCTTTCTTATATGCGGCGGTGTGTGTTTTTTAAGAGATGTAGGATTCGAATTTAATACCTCAAACACAATGAAAATAATTTTAACCACCTGAATTACAAATAATTAATGTGTATGATTAGTTTGAAGTATTTATATGATCGCAAATCATGGTCCGAGTGCATGTAAGTTTTTTTATGAAAATGTAGGGGGAAATTGTGGTGTGGGCCATGTAGGGGGAGGTGACAGCTGGCAATCACCTCAAGGGGGAGTAGATTTTATCAAATTGAAACGTGGGACCCTTGAAGGGTTTTCCCGATTTGGATGTTGATCTGTAAATTTAATTGTTAACGTGTATGGATCTTCTTCTTCTTCTTCCTTTGGCTTCACAGAAAATACTTGTCACGTGGCTTCGCTGGATATTTGGCAATCATGATTCACGCCGTCGATGACTGAGCAAATTTCTTCGAATAAAACCAACCCCCCATGGCCCCCCCATTTACAAATAATGCAGACAAAAATTCATGCCATGTTACTCTTTGTTTGATTGTATGTGGATACAAAAAAACCAACCATAAATTAAATTAAAAAATTTTAAAAATACAAATAATATACATGTGTGTGTGTACATAGCTGGGTAGCCTAGCTAGCATCCACATGGGGGTTAATTATAATTTTATTTATTTATTTCTTTTTTAGGGTTTGGAGGCCATAAGAAGGAGTGGGAAACAAGAAAACTGTGTATTGGTTTTGCAGTGGGGCTAAGACAGGTTTTGTATTGGTTTTTTAGCTGCATATGATTTGGTTTTGGTACCAGAATGGTTTAGTTTATGGTGTATATAACTGGATTTTTCCAAGTGCCACTGGTACAAGACATCATACATTTTGAATCATTGTTCTGATTTTTGTTGTAAGAATAATTGTATTTTTGTCTGAAGACCAACTAATTCGTTTTGCTCCTTTGAAAATTACAATGCAAACGTAACTAAACAAATCAAAGAACGAGTTTTTACACATATGTCAAACCATATTTTGTTGTTTAAATGACAGGTAAAATTGATTTTCAAGTTGAACTCTATTGAAACAGCATCCTTGAGTTTACCAAAAAGAGATTCTATGTATCATACATTTTCAGGGAGATGTCCTTTTTTTATATGTAACAGGGAGATATCCCAGGTGAGAACACCTTTCCAGAGGTTAGGGGATTTTTCAGAGAAAAAGATATTGATTTTTCTGTGAAACGTTCATCTTTTGCTAATCTGACGGCCACCCATTTGCCTACAAGAATTAATACTCGAGTTTAATCTGAGTGTCGGGAAATTCTCCAGCATCTCGTTGCTTATATCATCATGTAAGTATTTATCTCTCTTAACAGGAAAGTTGTACGCATATTCACCATATTTAACTATGAGTTCATGGTTGTCATAATTTTTTGAAGAGTTTGTAGTTCAGTTGGTTAATGATATTGATCCTTGCATCTGAGGTCCTGAATTCTATTCTCGCTTGACACTTTTATTAAAAAAAAAAGTGTGATATCCACACACTCATGTTTACTTCTTACGCACTTCTTTAATTTTTGGCCGTCATATCAGATAAAATAAAGAAAATTAACAAACAGAATTTAACAAGCAATGTGTGAGAAGTAAAAAGAGGCACACCCCTTTAAAAAATAGCAAAACTTTAACATCCCATTATAATTTATCTCCCTATCAAGAACGGTCAATCTTAATCCCACTAGGAAAAGGATCAAGATTATGGAGAGTCTAGTCAAAAATGTGATTTGATAATTTATTTCTTTATTTAGCAAGCTTAATCCAAATTTTCCTAATTATTATAACAAAGGGATGGTGAGCAGTCTCAGTGAGAAAGTGATTAATTGAAAATTAATATTGTATGATTATGATGATATTGTGGACTAAATGTTTTTGTTTTCCTTTATTTGTCTTGTTTCCTCTAGATTCAGATATTGACTTCTAACATTTGAAATCCTATTAGAACATGATAAATTATAAAACCTGAATCTAATCTCTAGGAAAATGTTCAAACCTTTATTCTTCTATAGATATTGGATGTTGCTATCCACACACCTCTTTTACTTTCCGCACACACCTCTTTTTACTTTCCGCACACACCTCTCAGTTTTTGACGTGGATTGAATGAATTGAAGATAATTAGATGACAAAAATTAAATTTTTAGAAGAAATATGAAGTAAAGTTTAAATTAACGGGACATTCGAACTCAAGTGTGGAAGGAGGAGTATACTGCTGGCCTGCTTGGCTAATGCCAGTTTTGTATTTGAACTTTTAAGTTTGAACAAAGAAGAAAATAGTATTTGCAAATCAGTTAATACATAGATCAAATATACACCTTATTAGCTCAGAATTATGTTTGATGCCTTAATAATGGCCTATAAACTATAAGGCAAGCAAATCAAAATTGTTTGGATTGAATATTAAATCTGTTAACAATTTTTAATTAGATTGGACTTCAAAAATAATTAAAAAAAAACGATTAACAGTTGTCAGTAAATTACTAAAAATTTATAAGAATCAAATCAAACCAAAAGCAATCTAATTATTTTGAGTATTAAAAGTTGCAATGTTGTTGTTTACGAGGTATCTTATGAAAGTTGGTGGATTTACAGAATTCTCCTTCAAGACAGACCCTCAAAGACCACAATTTAGGCCTTATTAATTTAGTTTTATGAAAAAAAATTAGTGAATAAAATTTATTATATTTGAATTAAAATAATGTTTTGTCCAAAAACAATTAGAATAATATATGATTATATTGTAATCCATATCCAATTATCCATTTATAATTTATTAGATCAGTGCTCAATCGGTAGGAGATGTGACGTCAATTGCCCTCATTTGTCTCCATATGATAATTTGGATGAAGTAGTGATAAAACAGGATGAAGTAAATTTGTAAGCGACATAGTTATTTGTGTCGTTTTCATACGCTATACCTTTACAATTTAAGGCCAGTTGTTTTTGTTATCCATTAAATATAGACGTCTTTGTTGAATGTCGGATTTTATCTATTGAATTTCTTTTTTGTCATTTCAATTGAAAGGAAAAAGGTTAAGTGGTCTTCGTCAATGGCTTGAGGAAGCACAAACATGATGAGAAGCAAAACCATTCAAGAAGACAAAGGATGACGTAGAGGGAAGCCTTTGAGTGCAAAACTCTATCGAAAATAACATAACATAATCAACTCTGTCACTCTGAAAACGAAAGTCATTGGCTTAGAACATTATTAGCCTTCACTAATTAATATTTTGCTTTGATTCCCCAAAGAGGAGAAATTCTTCGGTGCGTACAACAACGCTAAAAAATGGATGAAAGAGCTATATGCAGAGGGTCTCACCCGTTACTAGTGTGTTGTCTTATCCAACAGGTGATACGATAGACCTTAACCTCAAAAAGAAGCCTCTACTTCTCTCATTAAAGCAAACATGAAACCGTCAATCTGTCATCATGCATTTGTACAAACCATAATTCATGTCATAAAGTAGTTCATTTCATTAGTAAAATGGGTGAAAGTACAGTACAAACGTTTGAGCTCTAGTGAATTACCGATAGCTCTCGGTAACAAATTTTGCCGCATAAACTTGGCTCAAAATTGAGCTACAAAT
>NW_025999787.1:11957500-12132500 GCF_019419815.1 Pyrus x bretschneideri | reverse complement strand
TATATGTATGTTTACTGAAAGAGATTATCTCTAAATCTCTTTTACCAAGATTATCGGATCTGGATCTTTGAAATTTCATCTAACGGTGCACCTGTTTTGATCCCTTAAAAACTATAATAATTTTTGGCCGTTGGATTAAATTTCAAAGACTCAGATCACTTGATCAGGTGGTCTTGGTGGAAGAGATCCGGAGATGATCTCTTTCCTATGTTTACCTTTCTGAGGTGCTTTTGGATATATATATATATATATATATATATATATATATATATAAGTGTTATTGACACTCCAAAATTCTCATTCTACATTTTTACAAGTGTATTTTTCTTTCTAAATATAAAAAGTTTGGAATGCCAATAACAATTCCCTATATATATATATATATATATGTGTGTGTGTGTATACGTTTCCCTCCTTGGATTTTTGTGAGGTGCTTTTGGATGTTGATTTGTGAGGAGAGTAGTTGGATCTTTGAGGTTGATTATTTACGTTTGCCTCGGATTTTTGTGTGGTGCTTTTGGATGTCGATTCGTGAGGTGATTATGGCTGTTGGATTTGTGAGTTTGATTATGTATGTGTGTGTGTTTGTGTGTTAAACATACATACATATATGTATGTATGTACGTACGTTTGATTTGTGAGGTGCTTTTGGATGTTGATTTGTGAGGTTGATTATGTGTGTGTGTGTGTATATCAAACATACATACATATGTATCTATGTACGTGCGTGCGTACGTACGTTGGCCTCCTTGGATTTTTGTGAGGTGCTCTTGGATGTTGGATTTTTGAGGTTGATTATTTTGAATTTGTAAGGTGCTTTTGGACTTGTGAGGTGCTCAATACGTTTACCTATATGAAATTATGTTTTGACTCCTTGTATATGTGAAAGTTTATGCATACGTACACAAAACTCTAAAAATAAAGGCACACACACATACATATTTGGCACACTCAGAAATGCTTTCATTTTTCTGGTCGGTAAACGTATTACTAATTGTTTATTTATTTATCACAGTTAATTGACTTAACGATCATAAATTACGATATAATAAAATGTTTTGATTATAAATACGAAATTTTGTGAATCGATAATAAATATATTGAGAATAAGTTTCTCCTCATCTTTAAGTAGTCCTACGTTAGTTCTTTAGTTATTTTAATATCGTCACATGCATGACATCTTCCCGAAAACTTAATTAATGAATTATTCAAATTTCTCATATCATGCTGAAAAGACTAAATTTGTAGATAAAATTTTGTAAATTAAATGACATGTAAGTTGATGATTGAATTATTACTTAACCGTTGATAAACGTGCTCAAATCTATTAATAACATATTATTTAATTTGTAAATTTTATTTACAAATTTAATCTCTATATTATTATCCAATTTCTCTCTTATATAAGAAATTTCTCCCCAATTTCCAAAACAAAGATTCTAAACTCACAGGCCCACCCACCCCCAAGACTAAGAAAAGAAAGATTCTAAACTCACAGGCCCACCCACCCCCAAGACTAAGAAAAGAATCAGTTGCCGAGAAACTACCATTTGTATCATTATACAAATGGTGAGATATACGTGTTAAAAAATTTATAACTTAAAAAATAATATTTTTTCACCACTTACATAAAAATACGTAATATACTACGTGTTCCCGTTACAATAAAAAATTTCTGCTGTTTCAACATCTATGTCATTTGCACAAATCCAGCTGTCTAATTTTCATAGGCTTTCATAAGTCCAGAACACCAACTGTCATTTGTACCGGGAACTCCAAAAAACTTCCCGTCTGTATGAGCATTATGTCACATCTCGAAGCAACCAATTGATCTGTTGCTTTGGTACCTTAGATTTGAATCTTGGCTCCAGTTTCCTTATTTGCATTGACCGATTGAAAAGAAATATAGAGATAACACACACGACACAAAGATTATCAGCAGACGTATATGGTAATCACAACTTCACAAGTGTTTGGGCATTACCACAAAAATCTAACTTTAATTGGTTCTGATTATGACTTCCAGGACTATTTATAATCACAAGTACTTATTTATACTTTGGTCGGAAAAGATCCATTTTCTCAGTTTTTAGTGCAAATTTGAATGATTTATTTTAGATTCTTGTTTCGGTAATATATATATATATATATATATATATATCTATAAAATACATCGGACAAGATATTTATATGCAGTTATGATTTACAGATCCAGTACTAGATATGATATTCTGAAATTCAACAACGTAAAAGTGGGAATAAGTGACAAACACAAACTGAACATAAAGAAATTTATCACCGAAACACGGATAGTATATTACGTGTTTTTATATAAGTGGTGGAAAATTTTATTTTTTAAGTTATTAAATTTTTAACCTACATATTCCACATTTTGTATAATAACATGTGGTGTAACATCCATGTTCCAGTCACACTTGAAAATCTCTCCATACAGACATGTAGTGACTTTTCCCTCTTAACATTCAAACTTATTTGCAGGCTGAAATAAAACCATCTGATGGGAGTGAAATACAGGGTGAATTCAGAAACTTATACGTTCATATATCAGCTGAGACATACAAGAAAGTAGATGCAGCGGTTGCCTGTAATTGAACTGCTACTCGCCTCTGTATAAGTGAGTTCCGTTTAATTTTTATTTTAAACATAAAGCTTTACATCCAACAGTTTCTTATAATTTTTTCTTTCTTGCTATTTACTATGATTTTGCAGATGTTTTCTCACTATTGTTACTTGAATTACTTCCATATAGGGAAATCTGGCAGCGATTAGCAGTCCAGAACACTACCACCTCTAATATGGTTCCGACTACTGTGTGATGTATATTACTTTAGTCTAAAGTAGGAGGGAAATTGGCACTATTCATATGAACAGTGTTTTGATCGATATTTCAGTTTATTTACAAGATTGCCATCAAGTGAAGGCAGCTGGGTAGCCTGGGTTAGTTCGTTTTGGGCTGTGTTTGCTGAGCTTACCTCAATTGTTGATGAGATCGGCCTTTGGGTGTTCAAATGATGGGAATGCCCATCTAGGGTTAAGATTGGACGGTCCGGATTAAAAGTTTGGAGGATACTTTTGTCATCTTAATTGTCGAAATCGTTCCCTCTTTTTCTCTCCCGACTCTGTCTGTAACCATCCATCCGCTCTGACGTTTGAGCGCATCTTAGGTTGGGGAGGAGGGCGACGACGAATCCGCTCCGAGTGAACTCGGCTTCCGCCGCAACCCACTCATCGTCTTCGTTTCGCTTCAAAGATCCGAGCTTATCTACATGTCGGTAAAGTACAAATTTCTTCCATAACTCTCCATTCAATCGTCGGTTGATGCATTAATTTCAATCGTCCTTTTTTTCCCCTTATTTCTTCTTCCTCTGCTTCGTTTTTGCTGCTGCTGCTACTTCTTCTTCTTCTTCTTCTTCCCCCTTATGGTTCCCGCCCTCTCTTGCTTTATTTCTTTTGGTATTTTCTCTCTTTATTTCTTCTGATATTTTCTCTCTCTCTTCAAAATCCCACAACAGTCTTGAGTTGGAGGCTTTGGCTCTGTTGGGTTTTTTTCCAATAGCTCAAAGGGCCGAAAGGTATTCCCTTTTCATAATCTTCTTTCCCAATTTCTTTGGGGTTAATTTCGATTTTCTTATGCTATTTGCAGTGGTGCTTTTTAGGGTTTAACTATTTGATTTCACAGATTCATTATAGACACAGTAAATAGTTACATTTTAAATTCGTATTTCATAACTTGGTTGCTTGATTCTAATGTCGATTCGTTACAACAGAAGTGAATTTTTTCTACTTAAAGCATGGAATTTTTGCTTTTGTTTTTATTGTTGTTGCCTTGATTGTGGTTATCTGACTGATTAATACTCCATGATATATTGAGCAATATCGTGCGGCTCAAAGAATTTCGTTTGTGTTTACGGGTATTTTTGTGCTCTGAATAATTCTAATCAAATTCCATTAAGGTCAGAATTTGTAGCATATAAGGGAAGGTTAGCAGATACTTGCCAATTATCCAAAGCTGGATATTAAGGTCTTTAAGCTTAATATCCTTTTGTATGTGTGGCATCTACTTGGAAAAGGTTTCAACTTTAATGTCTGTATGTGTTATTACTCTTCACTGATTGACAAGAACTAGGGTTAAAGAAAAGCATCCTATAAAGTTTAAACTGGAAGGGGGCAGGGTATAAATTACTGGTGAAATGAAACTAGAAATATAGTCTTATGATTTGTGTCTAAAAACATAATAAAGGATATTACTTCCATCGATGATAATAATAAGATTGTTATTTATGTGGTTATGAGTTTCAAGTCTCTTTGATTAAACATTTTCTTTCTTACTCAGGGGTTCACCATGAACCACCTCTTTTTGCAGCTATTATACTTTGATTAGGAAAAGATTGGTGGATTTAGCCTTTGCCTACAGGTACCAAGACTTTTCATCTTTAATTTTGTTTGATTATGAATCATTAGCGTAGTTACGCACTACGATAAGCTCATTCCTATTACTGAACTATAGAATATAGATACAGAGCTGGGTGGCAGATAGGATGAATTGAAGAGTGGAGTTGGGGGTGGCTAGGAAAATGGTGTAGTGGGATTTTGAGAATAGCTCTGCGGCTTGGGGGATGAGGCAACTATGGTGGTTTTCGTGCCTAGAGGAATGAATATTATAGGTCTATATTTTTTGGATAGGCGTAAGAGGCTGCAGTATGGGAGATTGCTTTTCATATGAAGGTCACCAATGATTGGTGGGTTCGATTTTTTGCTAATTTCTTTACTGTTATCCCAGTTTTTTTGATAATTTTAAGGTCTCTGAATTGCTAATAGATTTACCCTTTTTTTTCCTTCAGAATTTTGGGTCGTTGGTGGAACAACTTGGTTGCTTGACATTATAAGGTATATAATTTGCTATACTTTTGTTTTAGTTTCTTCAGTTAGATGTAATGTCACCCATTTGAATCAAAATTTTCTCTTTTGTAGCGGGTTTCATTGTTGAAACTGATTCCACAATGTTTGAATAGGAGCTAAAGGTTTTTGGTTGAGATGTTAATAAGCTTTTCTAATATCTGGTTTTAGGTTTTGAATTCTGCCCGAACAAAACTGAAGTTTATTTCATCTGCTTGATTAAGTACAGTTATGCTTTAAACTACTCACGAGTGTATATTTTATGTTAGAAAATAATCTGACGATTATGCCTTCATGAAAGAAGAGGTGGTAAAAAAGAATTAGAGATAATGAAGACACTGAAACAAGCGAATCATATAGGCAGTTTGTAAATTCTTAAGACCATACCTCCAAACTGAACATAGCACCAAAATTCTTCTGTTCCTCAACTAGCTCTTCTTTTCTTCTTCTTCTCTCCCTCATCGACATCCTCAAATGAATGCTTCTTCGTTTATTAGAGTTGCAATAATCTTCCCATACATGTTGTAATACCCCCATGAGCTTGCCAAAGGTACTGACTGGGTGCTGATTTCAGGTTCACATACAAATGTGACTAGCGGTTACAGTTCCATAAGGAGGTGGAAGCAGAAGAAGAATTGGCGTCACCCTTCAGTTTTTCAACCAAAAGGAGGTAACCTTTATAAATGATTCATACAAGCTTCTCTGTTTTGTATCTCTGAAATTTGAGTTCTTTGACTAAAACTGTGAATAGTGATTGGTAAGTATTTCGCATTTTTTTTCTATGGGCCATTTGTGTTCTATTTGGGTTGTATTTTGAGTCATGTAATTTAAATTGCAAAAGGTAAATCCAGTATGCAAGCTCTCACGGGAAAGTTGAAGTTGAAGTTGAAACTACACTATGGAATGTTAAATATTTAGTCGAAATCTGAAGACCGAAAAATAAAATGACTAAGAAGCTAAACTGAGTAGAGTTCAAATTTTTAGCCTCAAATATCCTTAGGCGGACACAAAATTTTGACCCCAACATCCAGTTTAATTAATTCAATTTTGATAAGTGAGTTAAGAGTTTTTCTATGACTGTATTACTGTGTTTGATAAATGAATGACAAATTGGAAATAGTTTCTTACTTACGTTTTTCTTAGGTCTGTACTAAATTGAATGTTGGTTTGGTTATTTCCGAACTTTTCACATAACTTTCATTACCCAATAGAGACTATGAAAAGCCCAACCTTAATTTTGTAAATTGATTTTGGTACCTGCAAATGAGAAAAAGGGTAAAGTTTCACATCCCTTTAGTGTTTGATCCTGAAATTAATTTTTCTGTGAGTCCTGGATCTCTGTACATTTTGGGTAAATTTCAACAACTTTCTCTTTTCGAATGCCTTTTTATTTTCTATTTTTGCCTTTGAGCTTCTGCTTTTTGGGCATTTTGGGTTGTATTTCCTATTTCTCAGTCGACTGGAAATATTGAGGGAGGGAGAGAGAGAGAGAGAGAGAGAGAGAGAGAAATTGCTCTTCAATAACTATGCTTCTATATTTCTTAGGGTCTGGAATTTGATTAATTAGAAATGACAGCTTGATTTGACTGGTGTTTTATTTTTTATTTTTGTATCAATTTAAGGTACTATGAGTTGGGACCCGACAATCTACCATATGCTGCCAAGTTCTATGACTTCTGTGGGGCTGAGGGTCTTGAGGCATCCAGCTGCACTACCAGTTTCCATGTTTTGTATGATGACAATTGATTCATGTAAATCTCTCTTTTAAGTTTCATGATTTCATTCAGTCTTGCCCTTGCACTCTTAACCTCTTTTATATCTTTTATAAAAGATAGTCTCATCTCTTTTATATATACATGAAGTTGATGAGTAATTAGGTTTTTTTTTTTGTTAAGGTGTGCGTTTTTTTTCATTATTGTATTAATGTTTTCTGCTGTTGTTTATATAATTCTAAGAGGAGAGAGATTAATGGCATGAGGGTAAAAGAGACGGGAAGGAAAGGGAAAGATGAGGAATGCACAGGTTTGGCCTATTTTGCCCTGAGTTTTTTTTTTTTAATTGGTTTGGGATTTTGTTTATGTTTTGTGCCCTAATTAATATTGTTTTGAATTCATATAGAATTTTGTTTATGTTTGGGGTTGTCATGTTCGAGTATTTAATTTGGTATTTGGTAGTTTACGTTACAGTTGTTGTCGATTTTCTTAAAGGATAAATCCAGGCGATAATGCCTTCTCTGATATATGTGCAAATGTTAACATTTGTAGATTTTCAGTTTTTAAACAATAAGATAATGTAACCGTTCAAACTCCAGAGTGCTTTGTCATTAAGGTAAATGATTTTCGTTTGTTGCTTTGTGCCTTTTGTGATTAAGAAAGTTTAGTCATTTGTTTATTCACATATTAATTAATTGGTGAGAGGATGAAATATTTCACTGCTGGTTACTAAGAAACTAATAGAATCTGACAGAAACGAATAGAATCTGACAGAAGAGTTTTCGTTTCTTTTTCTTTGCTTGCATTAATTTTGTATTGTTTTTTTATTTTAGAATTCTTTGTGCATATTTTTGGGGATTTTTATTTGGTTAGAGAAAGGGGAAGAATATAGGGAGAGGAGAATTATATCCTTCAATAGAAATGCTGCATTCGTATTTATGTAATTGGTTCCAGGGTTGAAAAAACAGTTAAGTTATTATATGGAAAAGTTAGAATATAATTGCTATATATGGAAGAGTTGGAATATAATTACCAGGACAAAATGTTAAGCCTGCTCTCTTTCAACCTTAAATACATTCTCTTTTCTATTTGACAATTGTTGATTTATTATAATTTTTATGCTTTGCCTGCATGTTGATGCAACCGATATTCATGGGCAATTTCACGACCTTCCAGAGCTTTTTCGAATTGGAGGGAAGGTATCAGATCTTAAATACCAAATCTTCAGGTGAATTGGCCCTTGCCATTACCTGGAAATGACTCCTCTCACTCCCAAAAGATAAATTCAGGTATTGCATGTTGGATTTCAGTTCATTTTAAGGTTAATCAAAGGTAATCCTAACAATTGCATTTTTCCGGTGAGATTCAGAAATTCGACGGGTAATTTTTGGTTAAACGGCAAGCAAATGTCGTCCTAAGTGTCGTCATCCTTCTTGGTACAAGGCCACAGCGCAACCACACACCACCCTTCTGCTCCTACTGGTGAGGTAACATCACTATTTAATATGGGGGAATTTGTGATGTGGTTATTAATCTGCTTTTCGATTTATTTACTATTAAAATGTGTATGTTGCTTAGATTTATGTTGGTTTCGATACGAAAACTAATTTGTTCTGGTAAGTAGTAATGGCCTATTAAATTGGGAACACATTTTTGTCAAATGAAACTATGCTTGCACAAATTTTGTCAAAAAAACTTTGATTTAGATATCTATATTTGTTGTTTTATTCTATTGACAATTCGTTGTTTGACTGGTTTTGTTGCTTTCCTCCACTTTTTAACTCATATTCGTTAATCTACCTATTTTATTTGGGTGATAAGTTAACTCTTTTAATCTTAAGCTAAAGGAAGATATAGGGTGTGGTTTTGTTAATGGCGGTGGATGATTTGGATGGAAGTATGTATCTTGGGGATTTTTTTGCTTGCAGTTGTTTAGGCCAACACTAAAGAAGTTTTGTGGAATGAGATTCTTATCAGATTCTTATACCAAATTGTTTCTCTGTTTATGGCAGGTAATAAACGTGGTCCAACCAGAATCTGATAAAATGTCATTGTATATATGCTTTTCTCGATTTCTGCTACGATAATGAGGGAATAGAGAGGATTGCGGCCAGTCAATCTGAGGTTTGTACTACTCTATCCCTTTCTTTTTCTCTCTGTGAATTTCTTGAAATTGACGATGCATGTTCTAATTCTTGCTGTGTTTGGGAGCGGTGAAAGCTCTAGATTAGCTTTGATCACTTGAATTTTTTTCTTATTTAGTTCAGCACAGTTGGACTACATAATCCTACCATTAGGCTATTTCTAGGGATGTTTATGTTTACTTTTGTTAGTCTGTTGACAGTTTGGTATGTCTATCATATTGATGGAACTAAATTGTGAGTTAATTATGGTTTAGGTTGATCAATTTTGAATTCGGAATTCCCTTGGAAACTGTCACAAGTGGTGTGTCTGTTGTGGTTACATGAATCAAAAGCGAGTGAAAGGTAAAGCTTCTCTCCAAACATTCATCACCAGCAATTCCAATCAGAGCCAGGTATATCTCTCCTCTTGCTTTCTCTCTACGATGTTCTATCCCAATTTCTCTCAGACAGTAAGGGTTTTGGTTTGCTTTCTTGGATTAAATTTGTATATATTCCATTGCATCTCAGTTTTCTTTGATTTAATAGCATAATCTGGCTCTTGGTATTCTAACTTTGCTTTCTTTGCATCAAAATTGTATCTGGCTCTTGGTTTTCTTGATCTAATTTTTTATTTATTTCAATAATTAGATAAATTAAGGAAAGAATTTCTATTAGTATGAGTATTCGATTCTGATATATCATTATCCTCCATTTGACGTGATTTTGGATTATTAGGACTAATGCAAGGATATATTAGACATTTAGTGTTTTCAGGCATTCGCGTGTTTGCTTATTATAGATGATGTATTTCTGTAGTGCACTAATATTTGTTTTAAAAAAATTAATTAGTTTTTCCTCCCTGGTGTTTGCTAAAGGTGCTGCTCGAGACGATGTTGGAACGTGCAGGTGATAAGGATTCAGGGGATGAGGAGGAAATGGCAAAGGAGGAGGACCAAAACGCGTTCTCTGTTAGGATAATTGGTGCCCTGAATGCCATAAAGTCTGCACTCACCACTCATTAATTATATGGTTTGTTTTTGATAAATTGTTGAATATATTGTTAGTTTAGTTATTGATTGTATTGAGTGTGGTTTATGCTTTTGGTATTAAGTATTTTTTTCATATCCCTGAACTCCTTTTCAGGTAGAGAAACGTGAGTTCTTCTAAGGTGTTTAAGTGAGTGTTGGTCAGAGAGTATTTTGTTTGAATATCTGTCCGAACAAAAAATTTCTTTGGAATGAAATAAATGAAACAACTTTTGAGACTCCCACATTTGAGATTTGTATTGGTTATGAAAGTATAAGACCAAAAGTTACATTTTCATTCCCATTTACAGAAATACAACTTGCAGAATTAGTTAAATGTATCAAATGACTAGCATGTGAATTTGTGTATAGTTAAAAAATAATCTTATCCTTAAGGATTATTGATTGGGCAAATTTGGTTGAGTAAATTTAGGGTTATTGATTGGGCTAATTTGGTTGATTAGTTGATCTGATTTGGATGGGTTTGAGGGTTAGTTTCTAGGAATGTTCCATTGGTGTTCTTTTTCTTCTACACAGTTACCAAAATCTCAAGTTTCCATTTGATCCTCGAGTACAACCCAATCATATTTGCTGTAATACAATCATATTCTTTTAGAAAATACATGCATGTTCTCTAAACTAAAATACACTTCTCCGATTGTTGTGATTATTGGATTGGATTGGATTAGATTTTCCTTATTTACCTTCATATAATGGTGGGTTTTAACTTTTCAGGTGAAAGTTTTTACGCAACCTCATTACTTGGAAAATTTTGTTCAATCAACATTCAATGCCCTGCCATCAGATCAAGTTAAAGGTACGAATCACTATCATACTATTTTTGTCACTTTGTATTACCTTGCTGAACACAATGGAGTGAATTGTCTTCATTTGCATTCTTGCATTTGAACTTACGTATGTTCTTACTTGACATTTGTAAGCTTTTGATTAGTCATGAAATATGATACATTTTCTCTGTGTTTACAAACTTATGACATACAATCAGTTTCTTTTTGGTTGGGTTGAAATGATATTGATTGTGCTGTTATAAAGCTCCTTTTTATAGTTGGGTTGAAAATCATGTTAATATAATATTTTTTTGGTTGGTCCAATCTGTAACAGATGAGATTGTTTTGTTTGAATCCAAATTTGATCTTTTTTTGTGTGAAATTATAATGGAATTGCAAATTTGTCAGGTATATCTTAAGATTCTTTGTTGCATATTTACCTTTTCACAACTTTTACATTGTCTCTTGATTGGATGAATTTTTATAATTTCCATGATCAACGGATGCATGAAGTAAGGAGAAAGCTACTACTCTTATGGAGCTTCTTTGGCTTGGTAAGTTGAAGTTGCAAATCATTTTTTTCGTTCCTTTTCTGCTTAATTTATCTTGAGAATATTTGCATCTTAATACTTATTTCAAATATGTTAATTTGTCCCCTTTTTCATAGAATTTTGTGCAATGTGAATGTAGGTTATTCTCAATCCACAGATAGTGATTATTTAACGACTTCTCCAAACTTCGCTACTCAGCTTTTCAAGTACTTGCAATTTATTCTTAATCATTCTAAATTATTCTTAATCATTTACAACTTGCAGAATTAGTTAAATGTATCAAATGACTAGCATGTGAATTTGTGTGTGCGGCTAAAAATAATCTTATCCTTAAGGATTATTGATTGGGCAAATTTGGTTGAGTAAATTTAGGGTTATTAATTGGGCTAATTTGGTTGATTAGTTGATCCGAATTGGATGGGTTTGAGGGTTAGTTTCTAGGAATGTTCCATTGATGTTCTTTTTCTTCTACACAGTTACCAAAATCTCAAGTCCCCATTTGATCCTCGAGTACGACACAATCATATTTGCTATAATACAATCATATTCTTGAGGTTTGGATTTTTTACTCTCATGTTTCTGCCCAATCATATTTGCTCATGTTTTCGCTGTTAGAAAATACATGCATGTTCTCTAAACTAAAATACACTACTCAGACTTCTGTTTCTTATGGAAACAGGTGCCCTATGTGTTTTTGGCTTTGCACGTTTGTGCTTGAAAACTTAGATGCCAGAATAAGAACAAAACAGGTTTTTTTTTTTTTTTTTTGTTTGACAACTGCTAAAACATGTGCCTAACCTACAGGATGTATATTTTGCCACCTTGACTGCAAGGGCAAGTTTTGTGTGAACTGGATGTTGCTTTTGTTTCTTCTGTTTATTAGTGAAACAGAATGTTCAGTTTCGTCCTGTTAATTGTACAATGTCTTTTCATGTCAGCTAAGTTGAATGTATATAAAAACGAAGTTGCATATCTTACCGATCTCATTCACTCATCTATCCCTCTGTTCATTCATGATTATGTTGAATTTATTCAGGTAAAATGTGTCTTATTCATGCAGTTAAAGGTGATGCATTCAAGTCCCGCAGCAACGCGCGGGCATATTTTCTAGTTTAAACTAACCTAAATAATAGATTAATCTAAACAAAATTAAACGCGCACGAATCAATTGTAATAATATATGCAAATACGAGTCGATCCCACTGGGATTGCTTTAACACCAATTTAATCGATTAATCACGCTAGACTTAATTAAACAACAAAGGGATAGATTGAATTGAATAATTGAGTAATTGATTAAAACTAAAATTAACAAGAAAAATAAAAGACAATTAATTAAAACAAACACATGACACAAGAAAACCTAAGGTTATGAATCTACCAACAACAATCCTATTTACTTTTCCTAGAGTCAACTACTATCCAATTACCATGCCAATGTTAAAGGTTGTTCTTTCAAATGCATGCCAACAATAAATTCAAAAAGATGCCACAGTAGAATATCTCAATGGCAATATGAATATAATCAGGTGTTCAACAAGCTATACAAGCTCGCAAGTCGGAGTCACCTAATGTGACATGTACGACTGCACCTATTGCTTATCCATCTAGTCTAACACACGAGTCGGAGTTGCCTGATGTGACCTATACGACAGGCTAAGTGTAATAATAATATACGCTCTAGTGCTATGATCATGTGAAACTAGCGCTATGTGTGGTCACCTACGAGTCGGATTCGCCTAATGCGACCTGTACGACAAGCTAGCACCTACTTGGATCCAAGGTAAGCGTGCGGTGCGGAGGTGAACATACACGTGAAGGACTAGCCTAGCCTTGGGCTGAGCACTAACACCTGGGTGTAGCAATGATGAGCCGACTATATGAATATGAGTATGCCAAACAATTCAATCATCCCCACAATAGAATAAACTCACCTGGACGTACATGAGAGTCCTATAGAATGACTTAGCATTTTGCAATAGCATAATATTTATGAGTAGGTAAAATGCATATGAATATGCCATGATCAAATATATAAATCTTAACCACATAACAACATTTTTAAAATTATATAACTCATGGCATAATATGCATAGAACAATTTAAAAGCATTTGTGGAAACTATAAAGTGTGTGTGTATAAATTTGTGTGTGTGTGTGTGTGTGTGTGTGTGTGTATGAAAACAAAATGCCCACTCACTGGTATGTCGTAGGGTCATGGCCCCCTAGCCTCGCTTGTCCACGTACGTCCTCAGGGTAAGTTTCCCCTATATGCGAAACTACTACTTATAATTAATTAATAGGACATAAACGGAAAAACTAGGATAAACTTCCCATAATTTGCTCAAACAGAAGGTTTGAATATACCAAAATGTTCTACTCAAAGTCATGGACCTGCACGTAAAAACCAATCCCCGGCCGGAGGCCAGACGCGCCCTCACGCGCTGTCCAACCCACAGCCATGCGCAGGCATGCGTCTGACAGAAACCTAACAACAATTAGGAATATTCTGTTAAAGTGACGGAATATTCTGTTAAAAGTTAACGACGTTACCTGACGTCGTTAGAATATTCCATCAACTTTGACAGAATATTCCTTGTCTTCTCCGATAAGCCTCGCTATCCGTCGCCATTTGCCGGTGACGCCGTCTGGTTTCGCCGGAAACTGGAAGAACTCGTCGATTTCTAGAAAATTTTCAAAACTTCATATCTTCTTTATTTCTCAACCATTTTCGACGCACTTTATATGGAAACGAAGGGAATGAAGAGGAGACCAAGTTTGTACCTTTAGAAAGTCCAGAAAAGTGGATGGAAATTGTCTGAAATTAGTTCGAAGCTATCAGACCTTATTTTAACTCCTTGAAACTGTATGTTCTCGCCTTAACTTCACTCCAAACTTAGTCTAGGGTCACCCTGGAGTTGTGTGGAAACTTCCCAGACCTTCAAAACCTTGGTACGCAGTCGAGATCATGTCGATGTAGAACTCACTAAGTAGGAGCTTCTGAGTTGCTCTGCGTTGACCACTCAAAACTCAACCAACGCGTGATCTTAAGGTATAGTTAAGTTCGTGGTGACGAGAGGAGTGTGATGGTGTGGTTCTTGAGCTCGATCTACAAGGTTTTGACGTTGGTCTTCCTTGTTGCAGAGAAAGAGCTTCGGTGAGGGAGAAAGAAGAGAGAGAGTGAGATTGGGCAAAGAGAGAGGGAGAGAAACTTATTAGGTGAGAAGTGTAAGGGACAAATTTGATTGATGGTAAGGTGTAAGGAACGGGTCTGGCTTTAAAGAAAAGAAGGGATAAGATTTTTAGGCTTAACAGTAAAAAGGAAATCAAGAAATGTATCAAAAACAATGTGTCTAACAATGGTAAATTAACACACGCTTGTGTACAATTTTACCCACCAATTACGTACTTTAATGTAACGTAACTTTATCGTTATGAATCCAATTCGGGTCCAACTCGCACTCACGAGATCGTATCAACGAATACTAATTAATTACGATAGCGAGAAAAGTAATTTAAGAACAAATAAACACGTCCACGTCACTTGCCAACAAGGGCATAAATGCCAATTCACATACTCGGGGAGAAATTACATAGAAACTTAGGGACGGGTCGTCATATCAAACCTAGAATAAAATACCCACAAAGATTAAGAATATAACATGGCATATAATCGGATAATAATAAACAAAGTACTTCGCAAATATTCATATCATGGCTTCATCATAAACCTTAGAAAATAACTAAGTTACACATAGAAATAAAAATAAAAGAAAGATAGAACCCGGAGTCCATGGCAAAGCACGTCCCTAAGCTCTTCTTCACAACTTGCGAAGATGGTGAATGGTAGTATGGTGTGGGGTGATGTCTGGATGCGAGGGTGCGGGCGGTACATAGAGAGAGCTTAAGGACCTTATTTATACTAGAAAAACCCTAAAAGGTCTGGGAGAAACTCTCCTAAAATAAAACAAACTCCTAAACAATTAATGACACAAACTAGGAAAGAATCCTTCTTGACTTGGGAAACACGTCATCTGTCTTGCACGCTAGTTTTGGGATCGATTTATCTTTTGGAAAATTCTGTAAAAATATGAAAACGTAGCTTTATCTCTTATCTTTCCAGGCATATATCGCACATCACTAGGAAAAATCCGGAAAGCCTCCAAATCTTCATTCTCCTACAGCTGCGCAATTCTGACGAGAAAACAACTTCTGCAAGATTGATTTGTAAAACTGGAATGAATGGCTCCATGAAAAATTATGAAATTCTGTCACAACAATCTTCAGCCTCTTAGCTTCCTTCTTTAATTGGCCTTGCATCAAAACTCTTCTGGAAAGTCAAATTATCACCAAAAACGTTCTGCGTGCGCATAATAGCTGAAATTAAGGAAAAGAAAGTAACAAGTGTGAACACGAAAGTTCCTTGAAACAAGAAACAAGAATAACGTGTACAAAATAATATTTTGTGTTTAATGATTTTCGGGTTACGATCTCTCTCAAATTTGGTCCTCTGATTCTATCTTCGTAGGGTGTAGGTTTGTGGATGAGTTGTTGATCCAAAGGGCCGTCGGGGCTTGATCTAAGGATGAACAGTTGATGAACGGATGAACACTTTCTTCAAGGGTCGTCGGGGCTTGATCTTGAATAATGGTTGTGTGGATTTCTTCAAGGGCTTTTGGGCTTGATCTTGAAGGTTGATGGATGAGCGGATCTTCAAGGGCTTTTGGGCTTAATCTTGAAGAACGATTGGATGTGTGGATTTGTTGAGGTTGTTGATCCAAAGGGCCGTTGGGGCTTGAGCTTAGGATGAACGGATGATGAATGATGAACACTTTCTTCAAGGGCCGTCGGGGCTTGATCTTGAGTTGGTGGATGAGCGGATCTTCAAGAGCTTTTGGGCTTGATCTTGAAGAACGGTTGGATGTGTGGATTTGTTGATGTTGTTGATCCAAAGGGCCGTTGGGGCTTGATCTTAGGATGAACGGATGATGAACAATGAACACTTTCTTCAAGGGCCGTCGGGGCTTGATCTTGAAAGAGGATTTAACGAAGAACGAAGAGAGCTTTCTTGATCCTTCGGAATTCTTGGGAATTTGGATGGTTGGAAGCTTTGGAGTTTCAAAGCTTCAAGGATTTGGGGAATTCCTCTTCTAATTTTGGAGTAGAGAAATGTATTTGTGAATTCCTTGATGCTTGATACCTTGATGGAGAAGCCTATTTATAGGCTTTGAGAATGAATCACCACCACAAAAATATTTTTTTCCTTTCCAAGCACCATTGCCTAATTTTCCCACTTAATGCAATATTGAAATTGAAGTGGTGTAACTTATGGCCTAATTTCCCACTTAATACCATTTTAAACTTGAAGTGGTGTAACTTATGGCCTAATTTCCCACTTAACACCATTTTAAACTTGAAATGTGTATGCTTTGTCATTGCCCAAATGAGAAAAACTTGCTTTGATCCGTAATGGATTGAAGTGTGCTTGCCTTGTCATTGCCCAACATGAGAAGAAAAACTTGTTTTGATCCTCAATGGATTGAAATGTGCTTGCCTTATCATTGCCCAAAAATGAGAAGAAAAACTTGTTTAATCCTTCAAGGGTATTTCTTCCTATTTTGTTGAGTCACACGCCATGTGTACAATTTGTACAACACGTGGCGTATGCCATGTATGCCTTGACACGTCAAAACTTTAATGCATTGGTGAACATTTGTTTTACTGAAATTTCGATGTCTACAACAAGGTTCTTTTATAATCAATTCCTTAACAAAACTTAAGGATAATTAACATGAAAATATGATAAATAATGCACCTATTACTGTGGTAAATCAGGAAATGGCACAACCACTGGCAGGACCTGCAGAAACTCCATTGAATGGGCAGTTTCAGTACTAGGGATGGGCACGGTACGGTTCGGTGCGGTTCCACCTCTAAACTGGAACCGGAACTGAAATATATTAACGGTTCGATTCGGTGCGGTTCCACTTAAATTTATTACTAGAACATTACGGTTCGGTTTACACCGGTTCCGATTCGGTTCTTGCCGGTTTACGGTTCCTAATAATAAATTATTTGAACACCAAATCATTATGCATTCAAATACATCTTCTAAAACTGATTACATAAAGTTGCATACAACACATCTTTTTTAATGCACATGTCTTTGATAGTGGCACCAAGTCAACAAAAAGAGACAACTAAAATACATATGCACTAGTCAATCAGTCAACAAACAAAAAAATGATGAAGCAAATTGCAGGTTTTCAGACTTCAGAGAGCAAGCAGGAAGCAGCAGCTCCTGTACACAATTTTTCAACCTATTATACCATGACATGTGTGTGTATATATAATTTATTTATTTATTATTAATAAAACGGTTCGGTTCGGTTCGGCCGGTTCTTAGTCATTCGAAACCGGAACCGGAACTGGTTTGAACGGTTCGGTTCAGTTTTTCACTCAAAGTTGACTTTTCCGATCAACACGGTTTTTTTCGGTTTTTTTTCTTACGGTTCGATGTGGTTTTGCGGTTTTTATGCCCACCCCTATTCAGTACCATGGTCCTTTTTTCTCGATGGGCCCATCTTTCTACTCCCATAAATATGCCTGGCTTCACTCCGCTGAATTCTTCGAGACTAATTCATGGGTCAGTATCTATCTGCTTATATTTGCTACTCCTTATGCCAGAAATCCAGCTTCCATCTCAGTTCCTCCCAGACTCGCAACATTTACAGACTCCCGTACCGTTCTACCTCGGACTCGAAAGCCGCCAATGAGACCTGGTAACTACAATCCAACTCAGCAGATTCCCAATTTTCCCAGTCCTCTGCCTCGAAGGCCAGGAAATCATACTCAAATTCAACAAAACTGTCCTGCTCACTCAACTCGACCTGAGATCCCACGGGCTTCAAATCAACAGTTCACCAACAACCTCGCATTTGCCTCTGGTAAGTCGGTGTCTAGTCCTGGAGGAGGACAGCAACTTTTTAATCCTTTCTCGCCCACTACTGCGAATAAGCAGTAGGGAGGCAATCTAGGAAAGATGTGGAAGCAAGCGAATGATCTATAATAATGGGATTTGATTGCGTTGGTTGGAGTTATACAACTTAGGATTTAGTGAAACAGATAACCAAACAAGAATTTTAGTTCTTGTAGTCCATAGGTCATATAACATGTTGCTTGGACAAAACTTCTTTCATATTAACATGTTTCCCTTTCGCTTTCCAAGTTATGTCTTACTGTTATTAATTTTTTATACAAGCAATAATGAATGGGAAGGTGAGATTCGAACATAGAAGCTCACGTGCAAGGGTAAAAATGCTTTTACGCACTTAAGCGATGAGCCCTTGCCTTTCCATTTCCTTGTTGAGTGCATTATTCTCAACACATTAAATTACTTTCATTACTAGCTCATAGGTCACGAATTGCTAAAATAAAACGGTGATCCCATAATCAAATCCCATCAAAGGGAGAAATTACAATAGATTAGATTTATGTGGTTTCGTTAAAATCTTTGTCGGAAAAAATCAAAATGAGAAAAACTCCAAACTTAGGAAAAAGAGTACCACAGTAATATTACAAATCAGTTACAACGGAACTCCAAACTTGGGAGAAAGAGCAGCACACTTATATTACAAATCATTAAAAACGGAGAAAACAAATATAACAATCCGGAGAGCTAATCCACTAGAGTTTGGAGGAATGCGGGAGCAGAAACCTTGGCCTAGAAAATAGCCATGGTTGTCGTCAAAGAATCGCTCTCAAAGCAAGACAGAACCAGCCCTACTGTGTGAGCCAAATCCCAAATGAAAGCCTCCCAAAGCAACCACTCCTCAATCCCCAAAAATCTTGAGCCAAATGAACGACATAAATAAAAAAACTTAAAAACACTTTAACAACTTCTCTAATTATTTGTACATGATTCCACGAAATATTGTGGATTGCTTTACTTACGAGAATAAAGGACGATTAACACAATAATATTAAAACATTTCTTGAGAAATCATACCATCAACTTCAAATCATCTTCAGATCATCTCCAAAGGGAGCTCCTTACCAAATTTATCTCTATGTAAGGGATGTGAGATATTTTGGGCCAGTAGCGTCCTTTTCCTGGTTGGCATCTCTCTTTTAGCACAGGACACCCACAGATGCGAAGTTGCCTATTCCTGATTCAGGAAGCCATTTATTCTGAGTTCAGTGAGAGATCTGGGAAGCAGCGTCTCCATCCAGACCATGTCGTGTGGAAACAGCACCGTATTTGGGTCTTCACCACTGATCCACAAGTATCTCAGAGAGGTCAGTTTGTGCAACCCTGACTCTAACTCCCAGAGTGGCTTTCAACTCTTGACCTTCCAAATATAAAGTGATGTTAGGTTGGGGGGACTGAGCAAGTCAAACCTTCAAAGTAGTCGATGTCCAATTCCTTAAGAGAGTTGAGATTATGCATGCCTAGGGGCAAAGCCTCCAATTTGTCGCAATTGGTGATCAGGATGTTTCTCAGGTTGGAGGCTCTTCTCCCCCCACTCAATCTCGGGATGGAAACAGGACTTCCACATAAATCAATATTCAACGTTTGAAGATTGTTGAGGTGGCATAAGCCATCCGGTAAGGATTTCAAATTTTGGCACTCCCATATCTTAATACATTCAAGACAGTGATTAGTGTTGTTGCCGAAGAACCCGTCCGATGCTATTAACTCTTGTTGTTCACAATAACACATCTCAAGGTGTTCAAATGTCCTGAGAAGCTGACCTCTCAAGGATAACGACGTCAGAGATTGACATTCCTGGATATTCAAGTACTCAAGATAACTGTGAGCGAAAGACGACCAAGAACCAACGGCCTCCTCATCTACTAGTGATTTCAATCTTTTGCAATTTCTTATCTCTATTCTTCTGAGATTTTGGGGAATCTGGTGTTTTGCAAAATAAATCAACGAATGACACTCTATAATCACGATGTCTTTAAGAGAAGGTGGCAAACCAACATCTGGAAAAGAACGTGGACATTCGTGTATGTGAACCTCCTGAAGAGACGACAACTGATTTAACCATTTTGATAGCTTCAAAAAAATTTTGTACTTGTTTAACTCCAGACATTCAATTGCAGCAACTCCTCTACTTCTTTTCCCAATTCTTCAACTAGAGGAGAGTTGTCTTCAATTTCCAAACGGCCAAGAAAAGTCAACTGTTGCAATAATCTAGCCTCATTTTTCAATGAAGACGTCAGCTCCTCGCATCCATTAATCTTCAAATCTTTGACCTTGGTTAATACCCTTCTGCACAATTCTCCTGTTTGCAGAGACATCAGCTCTGAAATGTTTGAAAGGCACAAGGACTCTAATAACTCAAACTCAACCTTAGCAGTTGTATGCACCACCCCTTTACAACCATCAATGTTTAATTGACAAAGTTGTTTGTAGTTGGCAATCGAAACCACTAATTCTTCACTTAACAATTTCACACTCGGCTAGCAAATTGAGGTTCTCTGGCAGCTTACCTTCCAACTTATAACATTCATTGATTGATAGCTGTTTCAGGCAAGGGAAAACATCCCCTCCTCGATCATGTTGGAAAGGAAGCCATTGCTTCCAATGCTGCATATCCACAAACTCAAGAGTCTCTAATAGCAGAAAAGGCAAGATACACTCTCCATAAAACTCAGCACCAACACTTTCAACTGCATTCATTCCTCTAATATAAAGTTCTTTGAGATGAGGCAATTGTCCGAGAGGTAGTAGATATAGACAATTGTAGATTCGTCAATCGGCCTAGTTGCGGAGGCATTCCTTTCAACGAAGATACACTTGATATTGCGGAGGCATTCCTTCCAATATCAATGTCTGCAAGTTGTAAAGAGTACCTGTCGATTTAGGCAAACTTGTTATATCTGTGTAGGAAAGGTCGAGATACCGTAGATACCTTAAATCACCGATTAAGTTTGGAAGCTCCTTCAGTTCATAGCCATTCAAAGAGAGCACCCGTAAATATTGCAACTTTGGAAGCTCCTTCAATACGGGTATTTTACATATCAAAATAAGTGGAGAGGTACAAAAAAATATCATTTCTTTCACTTATTTAATAACATGTAGAATACTGTTTGAATACACGGTACTTGAAAATCTCTCTGTCTTGTATGACAAAGTAAAAAAACTGGATCCAACTTCCAGCAGGATTACATCTCCAGATATGTTGTTTTTATGAGTGCAACTTTCCTTTTCATAAACCATTACCAACAATCACATCCTCATCTTCTCAACAAATTCAATCTTCCCTTACCCATCAACTCTAACATTTACCTCTATCAGTCAACCTACTTCACCTATCCCAAACACACCTCAACCTCAAACATCATCCAATACATCACATCACCAAATACTTTCTAGGTTTCTTACTCTTCACCAACACCACAACCTCAATCCAATACCAACACCAATATCCATTTTATGCAAACCATATCAAAATCTGGTATTTTCAAACCTAAAGCCCTAACTGCTACTGAACATCCAATACCATCTCATCCAGTCTTGATTATGTCTCATCTACCTATCTTCAGGCATCTAAGCACCATCATTGGAGACAAGCAATGCAAGAAGAGTTCAATACTCATCTAAGTACTGGAACTTGGTCCTTGGTTCCTTCCTCTCCATCTCAGAATCTTGTAGGTTGCAAGTGAGGGCTTTAAATCAAGAAGAAGCTTGATGGTTCAATAGACATGTACAAATATCGGCTTGTTGCCAAGGGATTCCATTAATAGGAAGGGTTAGACTACACTGAAACATTCAATCATGTAGCTAAACCTGTAACAATTAGACTTCTTCTCACCTTAGCTGCCCAATATGATTGGTTTCTTAACAAACTTAATGAGAGTAATGCTTTTCTGCATGGTACTCTCACAGAATCAATGTTTATGCAACATCCTTCTAGATTTGAAGGTTCTACATAGCCAAATTTTGTATGTAAGTTGCATAAGTCCTTGTATGGAATCAAACAAGCTCCAAGAGCTTGGTATGAAAAGCTAAATGGTGCATTACTTTCTCTGGGATTTGGTGGTTCACAATCTGATCATTCCATGTTTGTCAAGAAAGATCCTCAATTGGTTTTCATCCTAGTTTATGTTGATGACATTCTTGTCACTGGTCCATCTCCTCAAGCTTGCAAGCAGGTTATTCAACAGTTAAGCGCTCTATTTCCTATCAAGGATCTTGGTTCGTCAAAAGTTCTTCAAAGGTATCGTCATATCTCAAACTAGGTACAATCTAAATTTGTTACAAAATGTCAAAATGGATGGTGCTAAACCATGTGTTACTCCCCTTAGCACATCTAAACTTGATCATGATTCTCCTTTCTTGGACAATCCCATTGAGTACATATCACTTGTAGGACCACTGCAATACCTCACCTAGACCAGACTAGAGTCACTAGATCTTTCTTTTGCAATGAACTTTGTTTGTCAGTTTATGCATTGTCTAAGAGTTTCTCATCTTCAAGCAATTAAGAGAATTCTCAGGTATCTAAAAAATTTGTTGATCTTGGCCTATGGTTTTCTAAAATGCTCTTCTATTCCCCAGTATAAATGCCTATTGAGATGCAGATTGGGCAGGTTGTACACTTGATAGAAAATACATTGGTGGTTTTTGTGTATTTTTGTGCAACTCTATCATCAGTTTGAGTGCCAAAAAGCAACCTAAAGTGGCAAGATCCTCCACAAAGGCTGAATATAGGTCATTGGCTAACACTGCTGCAGAAATAAAGTATCTCAGCCATCTATATGGCCAAGAACCTTATTTTCCATGCTAGGACTAAGCATGTTGAATTATGTTACACCCGCCCCCGCTTATAAATGTAATTCTGTAATTATCCCCAAGAATTTATAAAATTATCACTTTAATCCCTATTTCTTCTTCACCCAATCAGGATCTGGAAAAGAGATTTGTTCCTATCCCTAAGCTGCCACGTGGCAGCACCCCAACACACCTATATTTTCTCTTTTTGTCCCCTACCCGTGACCCCCTTCTCTTTCTTTCTCTTTCTTTTTTTCTTTCTTCTTTCTTTCTCTACACACTCTTTCTTCCCTCTCTCGAAACTCTCTTGTCTCTCCCTCTCTTACACCGTGACCACATACACGCACCTATAACTGCACCTGCTCGAGGAAATCATCACCATCATCGCCATCAACCTCGTTTTTCTCTCCCTTGCTCTCGTCGCCGTGAGGACGCTAGAACCGAGAACTCTCCAACGAGTTTCCTTTGTTTTTCCGGTTTGGTAAGCTTTGATTTTTCCCTCTATCTGTTTTAGTTATTGCCTGGATGTGTTTTACTGAGTTTGAGCTTGTTATTTCCAAGGTTTTAGAGTGAGATCGGCTCGGGTGAAGGCACACCTATCTCCGGCGAGCTTGTGGTTGTCGAGGAATTTTTCGACCACCACAAGCCGTTTTACGGCGAACCAAAGGTATAAAAACACTCATCTCGTCTAGTTCTTCATTTTGATACCTAGATCGGGGTCTAAAGTGCACGTTTACAGTTGGCCGGAGCTGTAGAAGCTCCAGCATTCTTCTCCGGTTAGCACCAGGCCGTTTGTCCACCCACGGGCCTTAGGCCTGTTTTGTTTCAAACCCAAAACCCTTTTTATTTTTCTTTTGTTTTATTTATTTTAATTGTTTTAAGTTAAGGGCCCTTTGGGCCCTTTTTGCTAAAGCCCAAAGACCCAAGCCTTAAAGGCTTTAAGCCTTCGGGCTGTCTCTCTCTGTCTCCTTAGGCCCTTGGCCTTGGGGCCGGGCTTTAAGCCCATTTCCTTAAAACCTTGAACCCTTAAGGACCCAACCCAAAAACCTAAACCCAATACCCAAACCCTAGGGCCCAAACCTGAACCCAATACCCAAACCCTAAACCGGGTTGACCCGGGTTGATCTGACGGGTTGACCCATGACCCGCTGACTTTGACCCGTTGATCGTTGACTGGTCAACGATCAGCGTTGACTTTTGACATTGACAGTCAATGGTCAATGTTGACCGTTGACTTTTTGGGTTTTCGTGCAGGACCCCTCATAGGCTAATTTCGACGTTCTGTACCTGTTTTTGAAGTCCGTTTTCCCAAATTCAATCGTTTGAATAGAGTTTGATTGAAGGTACCATTTGTGTGTAGGTGCGATTAATAACAGTGATTCCATTATTCCTGTTTGGTACAGCTTTGCACCAATGGTGTACGGTGAGTGGACCCTTTCTAAAAATGCATGTTTTGATAGTAGAAATACATACATGAAAAGCATGATTTGATAACTATGTTTTATGAAACGTTTTATGAGATAACATGCTTACTGAGGCTAGTTTGAATTATTACTATTTTTCCTATAACCCATGTTCTTATAGAATATCCGATGGATGACGATATGATATTTAGAACATGTTTAGAACACTTCTTTATAGTATAGACGATGGATGACTTTATACTATGAAGTTGTTTTTCAAATGTATGTATGTATGTTCAGGTTTTGTGCTTACCTAGTGGTCCTTTCTGCTACGGGACGTAGGGATAGATCTGATCCGTCTCGGTCGATGGTTTGATGCTGGCATAGGGCTTGGAGTGTGTTTCCTCTGGCTATTTAGCACAGGAACGGGGAGCCGGCATGGGGCCTGTAGTGTATTTTCCTTTGACTGTCTGCTCAGAGACGGGGAGCCGACATGAGGCCTAGGGGTTATCGGACATACACTAGTGATTATTATATATACAAGTTATGTTTTGAGATAGGTTTCGGAAAACCTATGTTTATCATTATATATATGTGTTTTCATAAAATCTGGGGGTTAGTACATTGATAACTGTTTTATTATATATATATATATATATATATATCAACTTGGTCCACTCATGTTTGTTTTGCGCCCCCTTCAGGACCTATGAACGAAGAATACGATCTGAGCTACGAGGCATTCCCCTACTAGTGATATTGTGCTATATTCTCTCTGCTTCGACATCTGTTGTAATAGCATTTCTCTATCTTAGTTTTTGTTTGTACTCTGTAATAGACTTATGCTTTGGACGTGTCATGTATTTCCCAACTTTTAATACTTAGTAGTTGAACTTTAATTTTGTGTTATTATCCCCTATTGCATGTTTTAGCTTATTTCTCAACATTTGTTTAAATTAAATGGCTTTCGTCACCCTTTGGGTGTCGGCCAGCACGTGACCATCTCGATGTCCCTAGGACCTCGAGGTCGGGGCGTGTCAAAATAGACAACCACTGCATTCGTGAAAAAGTTTTGGCACAAGAAATCTCTGGTCATTTTGTTTGTTTACAAGATCAAGTGGTTGATGTCTATACTAAAGCTTTGTCCAAATCCAGGTTCATCTTTCTCAGAGACAAACTTGCACTTCGACAGCCTTAACTTAGTTTGAGGGGAGATATTAAGGGTAAAAGTGTAAATGACATTGTAAAAGATATTCCTTAAATATTGGACAATTTGTTGTGGTTAATTATATGGAGTGTTTTCTTATTGGTTGAAGATACATGTATATATACAGGTTGTAATGTTATTCCGATCATTCAATAAAAATATTATTTCCCAACATCATCAACATCTTGCATATGCCCCTATCTCAAAAAGGTAGGATTTCTCGGCAGAGCCGTCCGCATAGTCAAGTAAATAGGTTCTCGACAAAGTCGTCCGCATAGAGTCAAATAAATTTAAAATACAGAGATTTGATTGATCTTGTGATTGGGTTATGCTAGTCGACTCTAGGTTTTTCTTAGGAAGTGATCCACAAAGCTATAGACAAAACAAAATAACAAAAACAAACAGTTAAAGTTTATTAATATATATAATGAAAGCAAGATAATAATGTTACAACAACAACAAACTCTTATTCTACTAAGTGAGGTCGGTTGGTATGAATTCTAAAACATCATTTTATTTGGTTTTGCGCCAAATCTTCATTAGCTCCAGGTACTACATGTTATTTTTTAGAATCTCTTCTCAAGTCTTCCTAGGTCATTTTATACCCCGTTTGCCCTAGGCTTTTATCTCATAATCACATCTTCTAACCGAAACATTTGTATGTCTTCGTTTCACATGTCCAAATCACATTAACCAATTCTCTCCATACAGGTTATTTGTATAAAATTGATACACTTTCTAAGATATTTTCTAATACAGGGTTAACTCGATCATTGTTTGTATAAAATACCTATATTGAAAAGTGTACAATGTTGCTGGCTCCTGACATAATAGAGTCTGGATGTGATTTTATGCAGATATCTAGCTAGTACATTACAACTATGTTTCCCCTGTCGAACGTTTTTTTTATGAGGTTTTCTCTTCGCTTGCAGCCTTATGTGTAGTAGTGGTGACAAAAAGGAACTACAAGGCCTGAGGCCACGTAGATGAGAGAGGCCGTACATTTGAACCAGAGAGGAAATGGGATTGTGACGGAAATGAAGAAGGCATTGACTCCAAAGAAGACACCGAAATAATGGAAGAGATGAACTATTATCCGTGGAGAGTTGGAGTACTGGATAAATTTGCTAACCATTATACAAGTAAAGGCAAGTATGATTGCGAGACCGAGATAGCAAAAGGTTAGAGGGAGCTGGCTGGAGTGAAGTTGGATAGGAATGAGAGCTTGTCGACAAGCAATACGCCACGATAATCTTCGCCCAGTCTAAGTTGTGCTTCCTAGTTATAGAGCTGGTGGCGGCGGCAGGCAGCAGCAGGGGGGGTGGTGGTTGATCAGCCGGTACTGTTGTTTCTAGGTCAACATCATTATCCAACGCGCTGATGAGTACCTTGTTGAGTAGTTGCTGCAAAAATGCCTGAAGGTACTGATAAGCACTAGCGATATAGTACTTCATACTTGTTGCTAAGAACCCTACACTACACAGCTTGGGATCGAGGGAGAGAGAGAGAGTTGGAATAAGTTGTCAAGCCCATCAGAGAGAATTGGTAGATTTTATACAACTGGGGCAGAGCTAGGCTTATGTAGTTACCAGCACTATGATACAGGGAGCATGATAAGAGTGGGGCCCCTTCTTAGTCATGGTGGGAAGTTCCACTAAACCATAAAACACCGTATAGCGTTTTTTAACACAACTCTTATCCTGCTCCATCTTAGCATGAGCATAAACATTCCACACGGAAGGACGGACAACATTTGCTATCTAAATTTAAAAATATATCTCCAACACCTTCGTCAAGTCTAAACGACTTATAAAATTAATCTTAGTTTTAAATATATCTCCAACACCTTCGTCAAGTCCAAACGATTTATAAAATTAATCTTAGTTTTTTAAGAGAACTCAAGTTTACCAACATCAGTTACTTTGTAACCTAGATTGATGGTAGCATCGGATAAGATATTGAATTCTCTAAAAGCATGCTCCAAGACATGTGGTCAATGCATGAACTGTAAGAGCAACCATATAAGCTCTATAACAAACTAGCCAAGAACATAAGATTTAACTAACTAAATCACAATCATCACTCCAAATATTCTGTATATGCAAATACTGAAGTAATATCTGCAACACATACCAGCAAAACTGTTTGCCGAAGTCTTTCCCGTGTGTTCTGTCATAATAGTCCTTCATAGTTTGTTGTATGATCTCCCTATCCCACACATGGTGAAGATTGGATTTGTTTATGTACCAACGCAAGGCTATCGTGTTTCCTCCCTCATCTGTCCTGAACCCGACATGCATCGGCTGATGAATATCTCCCACAAAGTGTGACAAGAAAACCAAGGTCTCAGCGATATTATATCGACGGTCAGATGTGTCTTCTGTGTAGTGTGAAAACTGAGAGGTGAAGTTTTGGACGGTACCAGCAACACACATGTTCTTTACGGCATTGATCAAAGGAAAGAATAGTGCTAGACACCATATCATAACCATGTTCAACAAATTAGGATTAAGAGCCATTAGAGAAATCTACACACAACCTTCTCCTCTCTGCAAAACTCAATGCTCTCCAAGTTATAGGTAATTGGAACAATAAGAGCGTATCTTTGTGAGAGCAGGGGCTTGTGGTTTTTATACTACAAAATCTGGATTACCCTATAATAATCCTACAAGGAATACAAGACCAAATCCTTGTACAAGTATGAGTTCTATTCTCAAGCCAACAGTAGAGTTTCAATACAAACCAAAGTTGAATTAACTCTTATAAACACATTAAGACCTCTTTATACCAATCTGAAATAACAATGATTATTACTAAACTGTGAGAATCACACTCATACTCCAACATGAACCACTCTTCTTTTCTTTTTTCTCTAACTTTTTAAATCCATCAATTCCCATTTTCAGTGACAATTTTCCAACCTAATCACCAAAAGGAAAGATCAACATAAATTCCATGTCTAAATCATCAGTGATCTTATCGGAAGCATTTGAAACATTATGAAATTAAGCTTAGATAGAGATAAGACTGCCTTTTTCCTTACAGCACGCAGTAGCAAAATTACCTTTGAAGGCAAAGTGGAAATGTAAAATTGGCTAGAAAATATGAATCTCCCGTTCATGTCAACATTGCCTTGTTTAATAAAAGTGAATTTTGAAAGTAACCTCCTTTTTTTTCATGCTGTTATCGTTATACTTTAACATGGATTAGGTAGGTTGGAGTTTTCACTCCTAGTCATGTTTATATTGTTAAGGATAAACAACTTTTAGTCTCTCCTGAGATCCCGGCTAAGTCCTGTAAAGTTCTTTTTATGGTTACCGTTATTTGGGATCCTTCTCTTTGTTCTTTCAATGTGAATACGGAAGCCTGCTAAAGGAAAACTAGGTAAATTGGGTCTTGCGACATATAGTGGGGTTTTCTGAGATCGCCGGTTATTTTTTTGGTGGTTTAATCCTAGAATTTGTGATAAACTTTCTATGCAGAGCTTCATACTGTCATCCTTACTGTGGAGTTGACTTGCGGGATTGATAAAATTTATAACTTGAAAGTGACTCTTCAGTGTAAAATCTTGCTTTGCTTTTGGCTCTTTCTATCTTTTCCTGTTTTTTCTTTTCATTGCCTTATAAGGGATAAACTTTATGTCCCTTAGATCAGGAAAATAAGTAAAATATATACGCTTGCGTACAGTTACGCTATACAATTAGCAACAAAAAGGAAAATATTTGAGAGATAACATTTTTATATTATGTTAATGTATAATGTGATGTGAAAAATGAAGTGTACATCTCATGATAATAAAAGAAAGAAAGAAAAAAGAGAAATTAGGTTCTCATCCTTCATTTTGTTACTTCATTGATTAAAATCCTATTCATTTTCAATTTTTTATTAAAGTCCTTGGGTATTAATAACATCATTAATTATTTCAATAATAAAATATTTTTTTTATTTCTAAATATATTCATTTAATGTTAAAAATGTTACAATTAATATATTTATATTTATGACTAAATTTTATATCATATATTTTTAGTTTTAGTTTGTACCCATTTTTAATTTGTAATTCTTTTTTAATTTGTACCAATTTTCTTTTCAGTTTTAATTTGTACCCATATATTAATTTCTTTTTGTGCCCATATTTTTTAAAGTTTATTTGTGTTTGTACCCATATATTTTTTTATTTGTACTTTTTATTTTGCTAAATGTACCCATGCTAATTATATGTACCCATTCATGTAAAACTGTTTAATCTTAAAATATACTCATTCTTAAATATACCAATTTGTTATATGTAAAATGTACAATTTTTTATATAAAATCTATTCAATTTTTTTCTAATCCATTTTTAAACTTATATGGGTACATTCTTTTTTCTTTGATTTTAAAATGTATCCATGTCAAGGTTAATCTGTGACATCCCACATCGCCCAGGGGAGTGATCCTTATATGTATATTCTCATCCCTACCTAGCACGAGGCCTTTTGGTGGGAACTCCGAAGTTAAGCAAGTAGCGCACGAGAGCATTCACAGGATGGGTGACCCATCGGGAAGTTCTCGTATGAGTTCTCAGAAACAAAACCATGAGCGTGTAGTCAGGGCCCAAAGCTGACAATATCGTGCTATGGTGATGGAGCGGGCCCGGGCCGGGATGTGACATAATCGAAGAAATTTACTAATGTTATTAAGCCTAATATCTTTTTCTTTTTCTTTTATTTTTATTTTTGTGATTTTGAAGAATGTACCCATGTTTTGATACAATTAATTTTTTGGTTAATTTTGATGAATGTACCCATGTTTATATATATACACACACAATAGTATATTTATATTTTAATATTTTTAATCCCACTAGTTATGGTTTTTTTTTATTTAAAATCTCATTTATATAAACAACTAAAATTTCTAATTTTTAATTTAAAAATATAGTAACATATATAGAAATAAATTATCACATTAATTTCAGGGACCTTGATCAAAAATTAAAAATTAACAAGGTTTCAATAAAAAAATATTCATAACTAAAAATCGTATTCAAAGTCTCCTAAAAAAAAATTAGTGAGCAATTCAGAATTTTCAACATATTTAAAAGTTGGATTGGACTGAGGCCCGGACCATGTCGAGCCCACCCAAACAACCCGACGGGCCCTCGTCTCGATTCACTCTCGTGTTGGTCAAGAGTATAACTGTAAACTGCAAAAACTCCATGGAAGAGTTTCTGCGCGCTTTTCATTCCTCACGAGACTTTACACTTTTCAAAAGAGCATAGCAATTGGGTTGCAACTTGCGAGTCTACACTCCCAAAACGCAGCGTTCTGGTCATCTCTCTCCTTCACCCTCACACTGGTATTCTCTCTCTCTCTTTCTGTATTTCCTATAGTTTTAGGCAGATAGGTTGTATTTTCCGAGAAAATTTTGTTTGGCTGCCGAGAAACCTGAGGAAAATAATAGAAAAGAAGAGAAATTGGAATTGGTGGGGTGAATTAAATAGTCAGTTTTGTATTTTTAATTTCTTTAGAGTTCAACGAGTTCTTTGAATTAAGGTCAGCAATTTGCAGTTCCATTGAAATCAAAGGCTTTGGGAAATTAAACCCTAATTGAAATTGTATCTTGTCTACCTAATTTCGTGGTTGTCTTGTCTGTTTAGTGAAATACTGAAATTTATAAGTGTTTGGTCAGTTGAAGTGAAAATCTTCAGATTAAAGTTATCAGCTTTGGTTGGTCTCTTACGTTTTCTGGGCATTTATGTGCCCATTGAATTCGAGAACAGGATGACTGCAAAGGTTGGCGCTGCATCCGCAGTCGAACCTCGCATTCCTGAGATGTCTGGTACAACGATGACACCTGCATCATCAGCTGGTACACAAAAGGTCTCCATGTTTGCTGCCAAGGCTGGATTTGTTATACCAAAAAACAAGCTGTCGGGTTCACTTGTGCCTGTCTTTCGCGGAAGTAAAAACCTAGGAGCCGGTGATGCAGTTAGTGGAGAAAGTAAGAAACAGATTCAGAGGAAAACTAAATGGGGCCCTGATCTCACCCAGGATGCTTCTGTCAAAAAGGGAAGAGCTTTAGCTTATCAGGTATTGGTTGGATTGTTTGCAAGTCCTTTTCTGGTCATATTTTGTTTGATACTATGTTATTTGGTAGTTCTAAGATCAAAATTTGTTCTTGGTTTATGTATCTTTTTCCCACTTTACCTGTTTTTATGTTTGCGCGATGTCAAACCTCACTAATTGTGTGTTCCCATCCCCATATAGTTAAAATTTCAAATTTATGGTTTGGAGGCATTGGTCGCCCCACTTGGGGGAGGAATAAATATTTCCAGCTAGTGGAAGTTCATTGTTTCCCTTTTACATTGGGTATTAAAATGCTGGTTGTGTCTTCTGTGTGAATGGTTCACATGGAAACCTCCCATTCCAGGTGCCACTAAGTGATATTACTGCCTGTTTGGTGGTACAAATTTTGAGCAGACTCGGGTGGATCAAATTACACAACAGCTGAACTCTGGAATGTTAGAGGATGAGAATGATGAGGACTTACTATCAGCACCTCAAGATCCGCACCACAAATCCTCTAAGCATCAAATTGACGCAAACGTAAAATTCCATTTCATGTTTTTTATTTTATTTTTTTTCATTTATTCTCGATTACTTTCATTTCTATGTTGAATGATGTTTCTATTCTTAAGCACTGATAATAATATTTGTCAATGTAGGACGTCAACCAGTTGGAACTTGAAAAGCGGGAAGCCATAGGTGCGTTTGACAGCTTTCTTAGATTATACCTTCCTGTATGTTATATTATAGATTGCATGGTTATTGTTTTCTTGATGATATTCAGGTGAGATATTAAAGTTAAATCCAAGCTACAAGACCCCACCTGAGTATAAACCTTTGTTGAAAGAGGCTACAGTCCCTATTCCTGTAAGTTTATCTTCTCGTCCTGCAATCCTCTGGAACTCTTTTCTAATTAACTGTTTTTTAAGATGTGTCCAAACGACTGAGATAATATAAGTTATTTTATCATGGCGTGAAAATGTTTTGTCAAACTTAGTTGTATTGATTTAAAATAAAACTTACCCAAGAACATGTATGTGGAATTTCAACCTAGACTCATAGGTGGCAGTCTTATCGTACACTTCTACAATGATAAGTATGGACCTGAAATCTGAACAGGTTGGCCGTAATTTGGGGTTGAGGGGTGGTGAAGAATGGGCCATAGAGTACTACATGTATTTGAAATAACTGGTTAAGGCTTTGCAAATTATGGGTACAATCTGTATTAATCTGGTGGAATAGTTTAGATTCACTTGTTTAAGCATTTTTAGCACTGCGTTTTTAGGTTGGTTGTTTGCGATACTGGTGTTGGTTTGAATCCTGATAATATTGAACATAAGTTCACATAAATAAGAATTATTTGGTTGTTTTAAGAACTTTCACCAAGTGGCTAGGTTGTAGAGAGCTCGTGTTCCAAAAGCAGTCCATCTAGAAAGACGGCTATTGTTGCCCATATTTTACCTCCCTGAACTTGCATTGCGGGAATCCACGTGCATTGAACTGCCTTTTTAGGACTTCTAGTATGAGTTGACATGTCATTATTTCACACAGAGATGAACGGACTGTGGATACAATTAATTTATTACTGAGTATAGAATGCAATGGGTTGCATGTTTGTTTACCATTACTTTTATAAGGTTTCCTGGCCAGGGGTGGAGGGTGGGACCTAAAGACGGGAGCATATATTATCCAATTTCATGGTTTGCTGAGTCGGCCAGTGTTTGAATTCTGATGCTTAGATGTTTTTAAATGCTTTTCAGGTGAAAGAATATCCTAAATACAATTTTGTTGGCCTAATATATGGTCCTGGAAGTGATAACCAGAAACAATTAGAAAAGGTAAGAGTTTTGTGTGTGCTTATGACGATTATGCCAAACACTTGTGATTACCAAGTGCATGCTCTGATGATCTTCGCGTCATGTGTGTTTTCTCTATATTTTTTAATCGGTCAATGCAAATAAGGAAACCGGAGCCAAGATTCAAGTCTATGGTACCAAAGCAGGGACAGGACAGAAGGTAATATTTCAATAAATAATATAGAACAGTAAGGAATCAATATCAAGATAAATTTGAGAGTCCTGACTCCTCATCATCAATTTTACTGATTTTCATCTTTTCTTAAGCATATTATATTATGCTAAAAAAAATAAAAAATAAAAAAATCTATTGTGGAAAGGTTGCTTCGAGATGTGCATAATGCTCATGTAGTATTGACCTTCCCCTCTTTTATTCTTTAACTTATTTGCAGGCTGAAATAAAACCATCTGATGGGAGTGAAATCCACGGTGAATATGAAAACTTATATGTTCATATATCAGCTGACACATTTGAGAAAGTAGATGCAGCGGTTGCTGTAATTGAACTGTTAGTCACCTCTGTATCAGTGAGTTTCTTTTTTATTTTTAAACAGAAAGCCTTACATCCAACAGTTTCTTAAAATTTCTCTTTCTTGCTATTTATTATGATTTCTACAGTTGTTTTCTTAGCATTGTTCTTTTAATTACTTCCATATAGGGAAATCTGGCAGCGGTTAGCAGTACAGGTGCTTCAGTTTCTGCTGATAATGCTCATATTCCTAGTCAAGTCCAGGACACTACAACCTCTATTATGGTTCCGACTACTGTGGTAAATCAGGGAATGGTACAACCACTGCCAGGACTTGCACAAAGTCCACTGGAAGTGCAGTTTCAGTACCCTGGTCCATTTTGCCTAAGGGGCCCATCTTCTGCTCCCATGAATATGCCTGGCTTCACTCCACTGAATTCTTCGAGACCAGTTCTCAATAATCCTTCCCATCTTTCAACTTCACCTTTCAACCCTGCATACCTGCCTTCATCATTGGGTCTTCCGCCATCTCTTGTTTCCCCTAGACAAAATCCACCAACAACACATTTTTTGCCGCATGCATATATGGCTCCCCAGCCTGCATCAGTTCAAACTAATGTTTCAGCTCCACTCACATTCATAGGAAACCGACCACTGCCTGCTGGGAGCTCTACTGGATGGTCAAGCAGTCCACCAGCTCCACAACCAGGTTTTGCGTCCATGCCACCACCTTCAAATATATCAATGGCGAATATGGTGTCTTCTCTAAACCATCCTATTGCAGCACCAAGTTTTATTTCTTTTCCACGGCCTCAAGCGGGACTTCCTTCTACATCGCTATCCACATCTCTGCAAGCAAGAATTCCAAGTTCTGTTTCTGGAAGTGTTCCAAATTTCGCTCCCCTAAAACCACCAATGATGACGGCTCAAAGCCCTGGCGATTTCACTTTTCAGCCTCATCGACCACAGAATCCATCCTTCCAAACAGTTCCCCAGCCAAGCAGTCACTTTTCAGCACACAATGCTTCTCTTGCCAGACCAATGTTGCCATCTCCAGCACCTCAAGCACCGTCTTTCCAGTTTCCTCAGCCAGGCAGTCAGGTGTTATCGAGACCACAACTTGGTGACCACATGGGTCAGCATCCATCAGCTCATATTTCTGCTGCTCCCTATGCCAGAAATTCAACTGCCATCTCAGTTCCTCCCAGACTCGCCACATTTCTAGAATCCAGTACCGTTCTACCTCGGACGCCACATCCACCAATGAGACCGAGTAACTTCAATCCACCCCACCAGATGCCCAATTTGCCAGGTCCTCTGCCTCCGAGGCCAGGAAATTATGTTCAAATTGAGCAAAGCTATCCTGCTCACGCAACTCGACCTGAGATCCCACGTGCTCCAAATCAACAGTTCAGCAGCAACCTTGCATTTACCTCTGGCAAGTCGGCATCTGGTCCTGGAGGAGGGCAACAACTGTATGATCCATTCTCACCCACTTCTGCGAATCAACAGCAGGGAGGTAATCCAGGAAAGATGTGAAAGCAAGGGATTGATCTACCACTAACGCGGTTTGATTGCCTTGGTTGGAGTTACAATTTCGGATTTAGTGAAACAGCGGACAAAACAAGAATTTGGAGTTCTTGTAGTCTTTAGTTTTATTTCGTCATGCGAGGGGGCGACATGCGTATGATCGTTTATTTAGTTTTATTCATGCTGCGTTATCTTCTTGTTGCGAGGGTGGGGCCCTCCGAAATATTCCGTGATTCATCTTTGTCATTAGCGAAGCCACAAAAGTTACGGAGCATATCTAAGTTAACCATACCACCGAAGTGGGACCCATGAGGTGATGAAGTGATCATTTGGAGTTCTTGTAGTCTATGGGTGATATTAACATGTTGCTGTTGTCTGATTTCTGACGGGACAAAACTTCTTCATAGAAACACATTTCGTTACCTTTTTATCAATCGATTTGTTTCCCTTTCGTTAAAAGAGTACGAAAGAGTACCACATTTTTATTACAAATCAGTTAAAAGGGACCAAGCAAACCGAACAGTCCGGCGACTAATTCACTAGTCTACAGCTGCTAATAACGCGGGAGCAGAAAAACAAAATAACAAAAACAAACAATTAATATTTATTGATATTAGGGTGAAACCCTTTCCAAAAAGTAAAATACCGGCCAAAACTAAAAACAAGGCAAGAATATTGTTATTTGTATAAAACTCACACACTTGCTAAGATATTATCTAATACGGTTTGACTCGGTCATTATATGTGGAAAACAATTACATATTGAAAAATATGTCAGCAAATGTTGCTCGTTGCTGACATAAAGGAGTGTACATGTAGTCTTATGCAGATATGTAGCTAGTAGATTACAACTATGTTTCCCCAATCGAACGTTTTGTTTATGAGATTTTCTCCTTGCTTGCTGTAGCCTTATGTATAGTAGTGGTGACAAAACAGCACTGCGAGGCCTGAGGCCACATAGATGAGAGAGGCCGTACATTTGAACCAGGGAGGAAATGGGATTGTGACGGAAATGAAGAAGGCGGTGACTCCAAAGAAGACCCCGAAATAATGGAAGAGATGAACTATTATCCGTGGAGATTTGGAGTGTTGGATAAATTTGCTAACCATTATACAAGTAAAGGCTAGTAGAATTGCGAGACCGAGAACGCAAAAAGTTAGAGGGAGATGGTGGGAGTGAAGTTGGATGGGAATGAGAGCCATTCCAATGGCTGTCGACAAGCAATACGCCACGATAATCTTTGCCCAGTCTATTGTTTCTAGGTCAAGATTATTATCCAACGCGTTGATGACCTTGTTGAGTTGTGGCTGAAAAAATGCCCCAAGGCACCGATAAGCACTAGCAATATAGTTCTTCATACTTGTTTGCTAACAAGGAGGGAGAGTGATGGGGGAGGAAAGGACGGTGAGAAAAAGGGGGGAGTGGTTGGGCAGCGGGAGCGGTGGGCGATGGGCCGTTGGGGTGGGTGGCCCGGGGGGGTGGAAGACAGGTGGGGGAGAAAACCGTGTGGGAGAAAATTGTGAGGGTGGGAGGGAGGAAGGGAGTGAGTCGCTTTTGTAAGGGAGGAGGGGGTGAGTTTCTTTCGTAAGTGAGGAGGGGGTCGCTTTCCTAATCATAAACTCTCTGCCCGCAGGAAGTTTAAATGTGTCACTGTCAAATTTCACCGCCCCAGCACATTTAAATGTGTCTGCCCCCCGCACCTGCGCCCAGCACATTTAAATGTGTCACTGTCAACTTCGATATTAAAAAATTAGAAATGGGAAATACAAGTCTGCGATCAGACTTGTGTGGAATAAATTTGCGTTTCAAAGTCAACAACTTGGAAGTAATTCCATAAAAATAAATAAATAAATAAAAACAATTTGGGAGTAACTCTAAAGCTACTTAGGACTCTAATCTTTGATATTTTTTAAACTGAACCTAAATGATTCATATTATTTCTGAAACTGCATCAAAATAACTCATACTATTTCTAAAACTGAACCAAATTAATTACACTATTTCTGTAACTAAATCAAAATAATCCATATTATTTATGGAATTACAGCAAAATAACTCATACTATGTTTGAAATTGAACAAAAATAATCCACACTATTTCTGAAACTACTGCAAAATAGCCCACATTATTTTTGAAGTTACAGCAAAATAACCCACATTATATATGAAAGGGTGAAGTGCCGATTTAGTCTATGAACTATCACCTCAGTAAAAATTAGGTCTCTGAATTATTTTTTTGGTAAAATAAGTCCCTAAATTCATTAAAAATTGCTAATTTCATCCATACTATTATATTCAAAGCTATTTTATCCAATTTTTTTGTCAACTTAAATCACTTGACACACTTTAGAGTGTAATACTGTCATTTTCTTGCCTATAAACCCTTAACATCTAATTTAATCTCTAAAGTTAACTTACACTATTTCTTATGAAAAACTACTAATTTACCTTCCAAAGTTAACTATATACACTATTTCTTTATGAAAAACTATCAATCTACCCTCCAATGTGTATTACATGCAAGTAACATGACTTAAATTGACAGAAAATTGAATATAGTAGCTTTGACTATAATATTAGGGATGTAATTGGCAAATTTTAATAATTCAATGACTGATTTTTCTGAAAAAAAATAATTTAGAGACCTAATTTTCACTGGGGTGATAATTCAAGGACTAAATTGACAGTGCACCCTTTATGAAATGAACAAAAATAATCCACACTATTTCTGGAACTACAACAAAATAACCCACACTATTTCTGACATTGAACCAAAATAATCCACATTATTTTTGGAACTACTGCAAAATAACTCACATTATTTCTGAAACTAAACCAAAATAATCCACACTATTTATGGTACTACAGCAAAATAAATCACACTATTTTTTAAACTGAACAAAATAATTCACAGTATTTCTATAACTACAGCAAAATAACTCACACTATTTGGAAACTGAACCAAACTAATTCACAGTGTTTTTGTAAGTGAACAAAATAAACACTATTTCTAGAAATACAACAAAATAAGAATAAGGTTGAACTACAAACACCCAAAACAAACCCGAACAAAAACCCCTTTTCTTATCCAAAACTAAAAACAAAAAGAAAATTAATTACCAAATAACTGTTACTGTGGCAAATGTAGAGAAAAACAGAGATTAAATGGGGAAAATTCCATTTCTGAAAACTTGTTGCAAAAATATGCATAATTTTAGAATTTAATATATTAAAAAGTTTGGGGGAAGTTGCAGAGAATTAGAAGCTTCTTTTTCTTGTCACTTTGGCTGCATGAAAGCTTGAACATTGCCTTGATCATCTTTCAGTGGTCTACATAATCCAAAAAGGGGTGGATCATTTAACTTCTCACGCACTTTTTTAATTTTCGGCCGTTAAATCAGATGAATTGAAGATGATCAATGGACAGAAATTATCAAGGGGTGTAAGAGAAGTAAAATGAGATGTGTGAATAGCACACCCATCAAAAAATGCTTGAGATGAAACAAGGGTTCGTGCTCTGCTTTAATGGCGGTGATGATTTATTTGGTAAAATCGTAATATTTGTGAATTGACTAATTATCACATTCCAGCCTTGGCTCTGCTGTAGCACGGTATTGTCCGCTTTGGGCCCCGACCACGCCCTCACGGTTTTATTTCTGGGAACTCAGACGAGAACTTCCTAGTGGGTCACCCATCTTAAGAATGCTCTCGCCCGAACTCGCTTAACTTCGGAGTTCCGATCAGTGAATTCCCAAAACGCCTCGTGCTATAGGAGGTGGGCATGTACATATAAGGCACATCACCCCCTCTCTATTGGTCGATGTGGGATATCACACTAATAGGCTTGGGTTAGGCTCTGTTAGGGGTAATTATGGAAAAAGTATTTTATTGCATGTTGGGCTTTAGTTCGGCCCATTTTTTTGATGTTCGTAGGATTGCTATATGAATAGTTGTTATCTATAGTTAAATCTTAAGCCCTTTTGATTAAATAAAAATTTAGGATGTTTTTTTTATTTAAAAAAATTGTCCCAACTCCTTTTTATTAAGGGTTTTTTTTTTTTTTATTAACACCCCACTTATTGTTGAATACACCTCTACATTAAATTTTATTGTTAAATGGCTTATATACCTAATATAAAATGACTATTTAGGCCTAATAAAATAAAATAAAAAAGGAAAAAAATTTCTAAATGCAACCCAAAGTTAATTTAGACTTGTATTCTAAGATTGCTTTTCTTCAAGCTTTCAAAGTCACTCACGTCCTTCATTGTAGAACAAAACTCAAACTACTAAAAGTACAAAACGTGGAAAAATATTATTTTTCATCATTGTTCTACAGATTTTTAATTTGCTTAATTCTCTGATGAGAGGAATTTTGGAATTGATGAAAGGAAATGAAACTGGTCAGTTTAAAGCTAGCAATACTTTTTTTTTTTTTAACTTTGCAGGTGCAACCTAGAAGAACAAACTGATATAATAAAATGCAATGTGTTCACAAATTTGGCTTTGACCATGATAGAACGCCAAATAGTTGTGCATGTGAATTCATATATATTCAGACAGAGAAGGAACAATACAATCTTGTAGGCAATCTAATTATCAAAGAATAAATCAGCGAAAGGTATGGGCTATTTAACCCCACCGGATCACAATGTTATAAATTGAATAAAGAATAGGGGAAATTTTTTGTTTCATACTTGACTCAAGTTCCTTTGCTTGTTCATCGCCTTTTGTTCGTTCTTCGCATTGATGTGGAATTTAAGTAGAGTGTGTGGGATGTATATATAGCATGTGGGGTGGGGGTAGCATTGGAAAAGATGTGGAGTGTATTAAGATAAATTTTTGTTTGAAAAATGTATGTAGGGTGTAGTTAATAAAACGTGGGATGTGAATAAAACGACACTTTTATTAAGGAAAATTTTATTGGAACCCATTCAACCTTTTTTTTACACCCAATACAAAAAATATTTTCTTAAAATTCCTAATTCACCCTTTGATTAAAATTGAAAAAAGAAATAAACAAAACTAAAATCTCTTTCCACACCCAGTGGTTCTCTTCCACCTCAAACCCCACGGAAGATTCACTCGTCGATGACTCCGCCATCCCTTCTCGGCCATAGACATTTGTGGCTCTTCGCATTGCCGGCTTTGTACCACTCGGAAACTTGTAACTGGAGAGGAGGTTCTACACTTGGGTTTTCTCAATCTGCTTCTCCTCTGCATTATCAAGCACCGTGCTTCAGCTTCTTGCTGATCTTCACGTCTCTAACTATTTGAATGAGTTGCGGCAAATGTAGCTTCAAGTAGTTGAACGGCAGCAGAAGCACCACACTCATCGACATACGACTTTTGATCTCCATTTGTACGGACTCCACGACGTATGCCAAACGCCTTGACATGGAAGTTGTAGGAAGGAGCTCATTCTCAGCCAAGGACTACCACGACACACCACCTGTGCAAGCTTCAATCGAAACGGTCCTAGGCATGTTTTCTGGCGAAGGGAGGGATGGCCGCCACTCCTCGCCCTCATGTAGCTTTGACTATGCTTGTAGGCCTCCGATGTTGGCGTTATGATTGAAGAGCATGAGAAATAAAGGAGGGAGATAATACGAACTAGGAGGTGGTTAAGAGACACCGGCGACAAGAGATTCACACGGACATCAGTGAAGAAGACGTCGAAAAGTGGTGGGCAGATATGTGGGTTCATGTTCTTTTAATTTAGGGTTGTTATACAAAATGTTCCATGAGATTTGCATGATCAATAGAAATGGTCCATAAGATTGAAAATCAATAAAAATGGTCTCTGAGATTGTCCACCATCCATAATTTTGGTCATTCCATTCAAAACGATTTTGGACAATTTTCAAAACTTTGTAACTCAATCGTTTCTTAACCAAATTCGATCCATAATATATCAAAATGAAGATAAGAAAGTGTAGAATAAGATTATATATTTGGAAGCCCAATGGTTGTGGAGATGGCGGGAAAATAACCTGAAAGGTGACTGGTCCGCTGGAAAACTGGAAAACTCGCCGGAAACTAGGTAAACTTTAAACGTTCATAACTTCTTCAATACTCAACCAAATTCGAGTTAGCCACTTTCAAGCAGTTTTCCAGCCAAACCATAGTGATTTAGCAGTAAATAAAGATATAATTCTCTTCATCTCGTCGAGATGTATTATTTTTGTTTTTAAATCACTCGATTTCGTTGAGTATTGAAGAAGTTATGAACATTTAAAATTTACCTAGTTTCCGGCGAGTTTTTCAGTTTTCCTGCGGACCAGTCACCTTTCAGGCTATTTTCCGACCATCTCCGACAATCATTGTGCTTTCAAATAGGTATAATCTTGTTTTACATTTTCTTATCTTCATTTTGATATATTATGGGTAGAATTTGGTTAAAAATCGATTGAGTTACGAAGTTTTGAAAATTGTCCAAAAAGTTTTTAACAAAATGACCAAAATCATAGATGGTGGATAATTTCATGGACCATTTCTATTCATCATGCAAATCTCAGTGATTATTTTGTATAATAACTCTTTAATTTATTTTTACTTTTCTAATTAACGTCGGGGCAAAATGAAGAATTTAATGGCAAAAATATTTAAGTTGAGTTTGAAGATAAGTTAATTGAATTTAAATAAAATTTCCTTTTTTATTAATTCCCTCATTAAATAGATGGTGGGACCAGCTCGAGTCATCTTCTTCCTCCCGCAACCCCGACTCTGCAACAAAAAAAATTCAGAATCCGGCGTCGTGAAATTCGCCTGCCTAGCCGCCGTCGAACCCCGTCCAGACCTGCATAGCTCCGCCTAATCCCGCCTAACATGCTTTCCGATTTTGTGGCCGCTTAGAAGTTAATCGTGGCGGTCGGCCACCGTCCAGCGCCTAGGCGCGGACCATGTTGAGCCCACCCAAATAACCCGATGGGCCCCCGTCCCGATTCGCTCTAGTGCTGATCAAGTGTAAAACTGTAAACTGTAAAAACTCCATGGAAGAGCTTCTGCGCACTTTTCATCCTCTTGAGACATTACACTTATCAAAGGAGCAGAGCAATTGGGTTGCCACTTACGTTTTTTCGGCATTTACGTGCCCATTGGATTGGAGAACAGGATGACTGCAAAGGTTGGTACTACATCCACAGTCGAACCTCGCACTGTTGAGATGTCTGGTACAACGATGACACCTGCATCATCAGCTGGTACACAAAAGGTCTCCATGTTTGCTGCCAAGGCTGGATTTGTTATACCGAAAAACAAGCTGTCGGGTTCACTTGTGCCTGTCTTTCGCGGAAGTAAAAACCTAGGAACCGGTGATGCGGTTAGTGGAGAAAGTAAGAAACAGATTCAGAGGAAAACAAAATGGGGCCCTGATCTCACCCACGATGCTTCTGTCAAAAAAGGAAGAGCTTTAGCTTATCTGGTATTGTTTGGATTGTTTGCAAGTCCTGTTCTGGTCATATTTTGTTTGATACTATGTTATTTCGTAGTTCTAAGATCAAAATTTGTTCTTGGTTTATGTATCTTTTTCCCACTTTACCCGTTTTTATGTTTGCAAATGTCAAACCTCTCTAATATGTTCCCATCCCCATATAGTTAAGAAATTCAAATTTATGGTTTGGAGGCATTCTTCGCCCCCCTTGTGGGAGGAATAAATATTTCCAGCTAGTGGAAGTTCATGGTTTCCCTTTTACATTGGGTATTAAAATGCTGGTTGTGTCTTCGTGTGAATGTTTCAAATGGAAACCTCCCATTCCAGGTGCCACTAAGTGATATTACTGTCTGTTTGGTGGTACAAATTTTGAGCAGACTCGGGTCGAACAAATTACACAACAGTTGAAATCAGGAGTGTTAGAGGATGAGAATGATGAGGACTCACTATCAGCACCTCAAGATCCGCACCACAAATCCTCTAAGCATCAAATTGACACAAAGGTAAATTCCATTTCTTGTTCTCTCTCTTTTATTCTTCTGTTTTTTTTTTTTTTCCATATATTTACTTTCGTTTCCATGTTGAATGATGTTTCTATTCTTAAGCACTGATAATAATATTCGTCAATGTAGGACGTCGACCAGTTGGAACTTGAAAAGCGTGAAGCCATAGGTGCGTTTGACAGCTTTCTTAGATTATACCTTCCTGTATGTTATATTATAGGTTGCATGATTATTGTTTTCTTGACGATATTCAGGTGAGATATTAAAGTTAAAGCCAAGCTACAAGGCCCCACCTGATTATAAACCTTTGTTGAAAGAGGCTATAGTCCTATTCCTGTAAGTTTATCTTCTCGTCCTGCAATCCTCCGGAATTCTTTTCTAATTAACTGTTTTTTTAAGCTGTGTCCAAACTTCTGAGATAATATAAGTTATTTTATCATGGCGTGAAAATGTTTTGTCAAACTTAATTGTATTGATTTAAAATAGAACTTACCCAAGAAGAACATGTATGTGGAATTTCAACCTAGACTCATAAGTGGCAGTCTTATCGTACACTTCTACAATGATAAGCATGGACCTGAAATCTGAACAGGTTGGCCGTAATTTGGGGTTGAGGGGTGGTGAAGAATGGGCCATAGAGTACTACATGTATTTGAAATAACTGGTTAAAGCTTTGCAAATTATGGGTACAATCTGTATTAATCTGGTGGAATAGTTTAGATTTACTTGTTTAAGCATTTTTAGCACTGCGTTTTTAGGTTGGTTGTTTGCGATACTGGTGTTGGTTTGAATCCTGATAATATTGAACATAAGTTCACATAAATAAGAATTATTTGGTTTTTGTTAAGAACTTTCACCAAGTGGCTAGGTTGTAGAGAGCTCGTGTTCCAAAAGCAGTCCATCTAGAAAGACGGCTATTGTTACCCATATTTTACCTCCCTGAACTCGCATTGCGGGAATCCACGTGCATTGAACTGCCTTTTTAGGACTTCTAGTATGAGTTGACATGTCATTATTTCACACAGAGATGAACGGACTGTGGATACAATTAATTTATTACTGAGTATAGAATGCAATGGGTTGCTATGTTTGTTTACTGTTACTTTTATAAGGTTTCCTGACCAGGGGTAGAGGGTCGGACCTAAAGACGGGAGCATATATTATCCAATTTCATGGTTTGCTGAGTCGGCCAGTATTTGAATTCTGATGCTTAGATGTTTTTAAATGCTTTTCAGGTGAAAGAATATCCTAAATACAATTTTGTTGGCCTAATATATGGTCCTGGAAGTGATAACCAGAAACAATTAGAAAAGGTAAGAGTTTTGTGTGTGCTTATGACGATTATGCCAAACACTTGTGATTACCAAGTGCATGTTCTGATGATCTTCGCGTCATGTGTGTTTTCTCTATATTTTTTAATCGGTCAATGCAAATAAGGAAACCGGAGCCAAGATTCAAGTCTATGGTACCAAAGCAGGGACAGGACAGAAGGTAATGTTTCAATAAATAATATAGAACAGTAAGGAATCCATATCAAGATAAATTTGAGAGTCCTGACTCCTCATCATCAATTTTACTGATTTTCATCTTTCTTAAGCATATTATATTATGCTAAAAAAATAAAAAATAAAAAAATCTATTGTGGAATGGTTGCTTCGAGATGTGCATAATGCTCATGTAGTATTGACCTTCCCTCTTTTATTCTTGAACTTATTTGCAGGCTGAAATAAAACCATCTGATGGTAGTGAAATCCATGGTGAATATGAAAACTTATATGTTCATATATCAGCTGACACATTTGAGAAAGTAGATGCAGCGGTTGCTGTAATTGAACTGTTAGTCACCTCTGTATCAGTGAGTTTCTTTTTTATTTTTAAACAGAAAGCCTTACATCCAACAGTTTCTTAAAATTTCTCTTTCTTGCTATTTATTATGATTTCTACAGTTGTTTTCTTAGCATTGTTCTTTTAATTACTTCCATATAGGGAAATCTGGCAGCGGTTAGCAGTACAGGTGCTTCAGTTTCTGCTGATAATGCTCATGTTCCTAGTCAAGTCCAGGACACTACAACCTCTAATATGGTTCCGACTACTGTGGTAAATCAGGGAATGGTACAACCACTGCCAGGACTTGCACAAACTCCACTGGATGGGCAGTTTCAGTACCCTGGTCCATTTTTCCCAAGGGGCCCATCTTCTGCTCCCATGAATATGCCTGGCTTCACTCCACTGAATTCTTCGAGACCAGTTCTCAATAGTCCTTCCCATCTTTCAACTTCACCTTTCAACCCTGCATACCTGCCTTCATCATTGGGTCTTTCCGCCATCTCTTGTTTCCCTAGACAAAATCCACCAACAACACATTTTTGCCGCATGCATATATGGCTCCCCAGCCTGCATCAGTTCAAACTAATGTTTCAGCTCCACTTACATTCATAGGAAACCGACCACTGCCTGCTGGGAGCTCTACTGGATGGTCAAGCAGTCCACCAGCTCCACAACCAGGTGTTGCGTCCATGCCACCACCTTCAAATATATCAATGGCGAATATGGTGTCTTCTCTAAACCATCCTATTGCAGCACCAAGTTTTATTTCTTTTCCACGGCCTCAAGCGGGACTTCCTTCTACATCGCTATCCACATCTCTGCAAGCAAGAATTCCAAGTTCTGTTTCTGGAAGTGTTCCAAATTTCGCTCCCTAAACCACCAATGATGACGGCTCAAAGCCCTGGCGATTTCACTTTTCAGCCTCATCGACCACAGAATCCATCCTTCCAAACAGTTCCCCAGCCAAGCAGTCACTTTTCAGCACACAACGCTTCTCTTGCCAGACCAATGTTGCCATCTCCAGCACCTCAAGCACCGTCTTTCCAGTTTCCTCAGCCAGGCAGTCAGGTGTTATCGAGACCACAACTCAGTGACCACATGGGTCAGCATCCATCAGCTCATATTTCTGCTGCTCCCTATGCCAGAAATTCAACTGCCATCTCAGTTCCTCCCAGACTCGCAACATTTCTAGAATCCAGTACCGTTCTACCTCGGACGCCACACCCACCAATGAGACCGAGTAACTTCAATCCACCCCACCAGATGCCCAATTTGCCAGGTCCTCTGCCTCCAAGGCCAGGAAATTATATTCAAATTCAGCAAAACTATCCTGCTCACGCAACTCGACCTGAGATCCCACGTGCTCCAAATCAACAGTTCAGCAGCAACCTTGCATTTACCTCTGGCAAGTCGGCGTCTGGTCCTGGAGGAGGCAACAACTGTATGATCCATTCTCACCCACTTCTGCGAATCAACAGCAGGGAGGTAATCCAGGAAAGATGTGAAAGCAAGGGATTGATCTACCACTAACGCGGTTTGATTGCCTTGGTTGGAGTTACAATTTCGGATTTAGTGAAACACGGACAAACAAGAATTTGGAGTTCTTGTAGTCTTAGTTTTATTCGTCATGCGAGGGGGCGACATGCGTATGATCGTTTATTTAGTTTTATTCATGCTGCGTTATCTTCTTGTTGCGAGGGTGGGGCCCTCCGAAATATTTCCGTGGATTCATCTTTGTCATTAGCGAAGCCACAAAAGTTACGGAGCATATCTAAGTTAACCATACCACCGAAGTGGGACCATGAGGTTATTTGATGAGTGATCATTTGGATTTCTTGTAGTCTATGGGTGATATTAACATGTTGCTGTTGTCTGATTTCTGACGGGACAAAACTTCTTATAGAAACACATTTCGTTACCTTTTTATCAATCGATTTGTTTCCCTTTCGTTAAAAGAGTACGAAAGAGTACCACATTTTTATTACAAATCAGTTAAAAGGGACCAAGCAAACCGAACAGTCCGGCGACTAATTCACTAGTCTACAGCTGCTAATAACGCGGGAGCAGAAAAACAAAATAACAAAACAAACAATTAATATTTATTGATATTAGGGTGAAACCCTTTCCAAAAAGTAAAATACCGGCCAAAACTAAAAACAAGGCAAGAATATTGTTATTTGTATAAAACTCACACACTTGCTAAGATATTATCTAATACGGTTTGACTCGGTCATTATATGTGGAAAACAATTACATATTGAAAAATATGTCAGCAAATGTTGCTCGTTGCTGACATAAAGGAGTGTACATGTAGTCTTATGCAGATATGTAGCTAGTAGATTACAACTATGTTTCCCCAATCGAACGTTTTGTTTATGAGATTTTCTCCTTGCTTGCTGTAGCCTTATGTATAGTAGTGGTGACAAAACAGCACTGCGAGGCCTGAGGCCACATAGATGAGAGAGGCCGTACATTTGAACCAGGGAGGAAATGGGATTGTGACGGAAATGAAGAAGGCGGTGACTCCAAAGAAGACCCCGAAATAATGGAAGAGATGAACTATTATCCGTGGAGATTTGGAGTGTTGGATAAATTTGCTAACCATTATACAAGTAAAGGCTAGTAGAATTGCGAGACCGAGAACGCAAAAAGTTTGAGGGAGATGGTGGGAGTGAAGTTGGATGGGAATGAGAGCCATTCCAATGGCTGTCGACAAGCAATACGCCACGATAATCTTTGCCCAGTCTATTGTTTCTAGGTCAAGATTATTATCCAACGCGTTGATGACCTTGTTGAGTTGTGGCTGAAAAAATGCCCCAAGGCACCGATAAGCACTAGCAATATAGTTCTTCATACTTGTTTGCTAACAAGGAGGGAGAGTGATGGGGAGGAAAGGACGGTGAGAAAAAGGGGGAGTGGTTGGGCAGCGGGAGCGGTGGGCGATGGGCCGTTGGGGTGGGTGGCCCGGGGGGGTGGAAGACAGGTGGGGGAGAAAACCGTGTGGGAGAAAATTGTGAGGGTGGGAGGGAGGAAGGGAGTGAGTCGCTTTTGTAAGGGAGGAGGGGGTGAGTTTCTTTCGTAAGTGAGGAGGGGGTCGCTTTCCTAATCATAAACTCTCTGCCCGCAGGAAGTTTAAATGTGTCACTGTCAAATTTCACCGCCCCAGCACATTTAAATGTGTCTGCCCCCCGCACCTGCGCCCAGCACATTTAAATGTGTCACTGTCAACTTCGATATTAAAAAATTAGAAATGGGAAATACAAGTCTGCGATCAGACTTGTGTGGAATAAATTTGCGTTTCAAAGTCAACAACTTGGAAGTAATTCCATAAAAATAAATAAATAAATAAAAACAATTGGGAGTAACTCTAAAGCTACTTAGGACTCTAATCTTTGATATTTTTTAAACTGAACCTAAATGATTCATATTATTTCTGAAACTGCATCAAAATAACTCATACTATTTCTAAAACTGAACCAAATTAATTACACTATTTCTGTAACTAAATCAAAATAATCCATATTATTTATGGAATTACAGCAAAATAACTCATACTATGTTTGAAATTGAACAAAAATAATCCACACTATTTCTGAAACTACTGCAAAATAGCCCACATTATTTTTGAAGTTACAGCAAAATAACCCACATTATATATGAAAGGGTGAAGTGCCGATTTAGTCTATGAACTATCACCTCAGTAAAAATTAGGTCTCTGAATTATTTTTTTGGTAAAATAAGTCCCTAAATTCATTAAAAATTGCTAATTTCATCCATACTATTATATTCAAAGCTATTTTATCCAATTTTTTTGTCAACTTAAATCACTTGACACACTTTAGAGTGTAATACTATCATTTTCTTGCCTATAAACCCTTAACATCTAATTTAATCTCTAAAGTTAACTTACACTATTTCTTATGAAAAACTACTAATTTACCTTCCAAAGTTAACTATATACACTATTTCTTTATGAAAAACTATCAATCTACCCTCCAATGTGTATTACATGCAAGTAACATGACTTAAATTGACAGAAAATTGAATATAGTAGCTTTGACTATAATATTAGGGATGTAATTGGCAATTTTAATAATTCAATGACTGATTTTTCTGAAAAAAAATAATTTAGAGACCTAATTTTCACTGGGGTGATAATTCAAGGACTAAATTGACAGTGCACCCTTTATGAAATGAACAAAAATAATCCACACTATTTCTGGAACTACAACAAAATAACCCACACTATTTCTGACATTGAACCAAAATAATCCACATTATTTTTGGAACTACTGCAAAATAACTCACATTATTTCTGAAACTAAACCAAAATAATCCACACTATTTATGGTACTACAGCAAAATAAATCACACTATTTTTTAAACTGAACAAAATAATTCACAGTATTTCTATAACTACAGCAAAATAACTCACACTATTTGGAAACTGAACCAAACTAATTCACAGTGTTTTTGTAAGTGAACAAAATAAACACTATTTCTAGAAATACAACAAAATAAGAATAAGGTTGAACTACAAACACCCAAAACAAACCCGAACAAAAACCCCTTTTCTTATCCAAAACTAAAAACAAAAAGAAAATTAATTACCAAATAACTGTTACTGTGGCAAATGTAGAGAAAAACAGAGATTAAATGGGGAAAATTCCATTTCTGAAAACTTGTTGCAAAAATATGCATAATTTTAGAATTTAATATATTAAAAAGTTTGGGGGAAGTTGCAGAGAATTAGAAGCTTCTTTTTCTTGTCACTTTGGCTGCATGAAAGCTTGAACATTGCCTTGATCATCTTTCAGTGGTCTACATAATCCAAAAAGGGGTGGATCATTTAACTTCTCACGCACTTTTTTAATTTTCGGCCGTTAAATCAGATGAATTGAAGATGATCAATGGACAGAAATTATCAAGGGGTGTAAGAGAAGTAAAATGAGATGTGTGAATAGCACACCCATCAAAAAATGCTTGAGATGAAACAAGGGTTCGTGCTCTGCTTTAATGGCGGTGATGATTTATTTGGTAAAATCGTAATATTTGTGAATTGACTAATTATCACATTCCAACCTTGGCTCTGCTGTAGCACGGTATTGTCCGCTTTGGGCCCCGACCACGCCCTCACGGTTTTATTTCTGAGAACTCAGACGAGAACTTCCTAGTGGGTCACCCATCTTAAGAATGCTCTCGCCCGAACTCGCTTAACTTCGGAGTTCCGATCAGTGAATTCCCAAAACGCCTCGTGCTATAGGAGGTGGGCATGTACATATAAGGCACATCACCCCCTCTCTATTGGTCGATGTGGGATATCACACTAATAGGCTTGGGTTAGGCTCTGTTAGGGGTAATTATGGAAAAAGTATTTTATTGCATGTTGGGCTTTAGTTCGGCCCATTTTTTGATGTTCGTAGGATTGCTATATGAATAGTTGTATATCTATAGTTAAATCTTAAGCCCTTTTGATTAAATAAAAATTTAAGATGTTTTTTTATTTAAAAAAATTGTCCCAACTCCTTTTTATTAAGGGTTTTTTTTTTTTTTTATTAACACCCCACTTATTGTTGAATACACCCCTACATTAAATTTTATTGTTAAATAGCTTATATACCTAATATAAAATGACTATTTAGGCCTAATAAAATAAAATAAAAAAATTTCTAAATGCAACCCAAGTTAATTTAGACTTGTATTCTAAGATTGCTTTTCTTCAAGCTTTCAAAGTCACTCACGTCCTTCATTGTAGAACAAAACTCTAACTACTAAAAGTACAAAACGTGGAAAAATATTATTTTTCATCATTGTTCTACAGATTTTTAATTTGCTTAATTCTCTGATGAGAGGAATTTTGGAATTGATGAAAGGAAAGGAAACTGGTCAGTTTAAAGCTAGCAATATTTTTTTTTTTTTTTATTACTTTGCAGGTGCAACCTAGAAGAACAAACTGATATAATAAAATGCAATGTGTTCACAAATTTGGCTTTGACCATGATAGAACGCCAAATAGTTGTGCATGTGAATTCATATATATTCAGACAGAGAAGGAACAATACAATCTTGTAGGCAATCTAATTATCAAAGAATAAATCAGCGAAAGGTATGGGCTATTTAACCCCACCGGATCACAATGTTATAAATTGAATAAAGAATAGGGGAAATTTTTTGTTTCATACTTGACTCAAGTTCCTTTGCTTGTTCATCGCCTTTTGTTCGTTCTTCGCATTGATGTGGAATTTAAGTAGAGTGTGTGGGATGTATATATAGCATGTGGGGTGGGGGTAGCATTGGAAAAGATGTGGAGTGTATTAAGATAAATTTTTGTTTGAAAAATGTATGTAGGGTGTAGTTAATAAAACGTGGGATGTGAATAAAACGACACTTTTATTAAGGAAAATTTTATTGGAACCCATTCAACCTTTTTTTTACACCCAATACAAAAAATATTTTCTTAAAATTCCTAATTCACCCTTTGATTAAAATTGAAAAAAGAAATAAACAAAACTAAAATCTCTTTCCACACCCAGTGGTTCTCTTCCACCTCAAACCCCACGGAAGATTCACTCGTCGATGACTCCGCCATCCCTTCTCGGCCATAGACATTTGTGGCTCTTCGCATTGCCGGCTTTGTACCACTCGGAAACTTGTAACTGGAGAGGAGGTTCTACACTTGGGTTTTCTCAATCTGCTTCTCCTCTGCATTATCAAGCACCGTGCTTCAGCTTCTTGCTGATCTTCACGTCTCTAACTATTTGAATGAGTTGCGGCAAATGTAGCTTCAAGTAGTTGAACGGCAGCAGAAGCACCACACTCATCGACATACGACTTTTGATCTCCATTTGTACGGACTCCACGACGTATGCCAAACGCCTTGACATGGAAGTTGTAGGAAGGAGCTCATTCTCAGCCAAGGACTACCACGACACACCACCTGTGCAAGCTTCAATCGAAACGGTCCTAGGCATGTTTTCTGGCGAAGGGAGGGATGGCCGCCACTCCTCGCCCTCATGTAGCTTTGACTATGCTTGTAGGCCTCCGATGTTGGCGTTATGATTGAAGAGCATGAGAAATAAAGGAGGGAGATAATACGAACTAGGAGGTGGTTAAGAGACACCGGCGACAAGAGATTCACACGGACATCAGTGAAGAAGACGTCGAAAAGTGGTGGGCAGATATGTGGGTTCATGTTCTTTTAATTTAGGGTTGTTATACAAAATGTTCCATGAGATTTGCATGATCAATAGAAATGGTCCATAAGATTGAAAATCAATAAAAATGGTCTCTGAGATTGTCCACCATCCATAATTTTGGTCATTCCATTCAAAACGATTTTGGACAATTTTCAAAACTTTGTAACTCAATCATTTCTTAACCAAATTCGATCCATAATATATCAAAATGAAGATAAGAAAGTGTAGAATAAGATTATATATTTGGAAGCCCAATGGTTGTGGAGATGGCGGGAAAATAACCTGAAAGGTGACTGGTCCGCTGGAAAACTGGAAAACTCGCCGGAAACTAGGTAAACTTTAAACGTTCATAACTTCTTCAATACTCAACCAAATTCGAGTTAGCCACTTTCAAGCAGTTTTCCAGCCAAACCATAGTGATTTAGCAGTAAATAAAGATATAATTCTCTTCATCTCGTCGAGATGTATTATTTTTGTTTTTAAATCACTCGATTTCGTTGAGTATTGAAGAAGTTATGAACATTTAAAATTTACCTAGTTTCCGGCGAGTTTTTCAGTTTTCCTGCGGACCAGTCACCTTTCAGGCTATTTTCCGACCATCTCCGACAATCATTGTGCTTTCAAATAGGTATAATCTTGTTTTACATTTTCTTATCTTCATTTTGATATATTATGGGTAGAATTTGGTTAAAAATCGATTGAGTTACGAAGTTTTGAAAATTGTCCAAAAAGTTTTTAACAAAATGACCAAAATCATAGATGGTGGATAATTTCATGGACCATTTCTATTCATCATGCAAATCTCAGTGATTATTTTGTATAATAACTCTTTAATTTATTTTTACTTTTCTAATTAACGTCGGGGCAAAATGAAGAATTTAATGGCAAAAATATTTAAGTTGAGTTTGAAGATAAGTTAATTGAATTTAAATAAAATTTCCTTTTTTATTAATTCCCTCATTAAATAGATGGTGGGACCAGCTCGAGTCATCTTCTTCCTCCCGCAACCCCGACTCTGCAACAAAAAAAATTCAGAATCCGGCGTCGTGAAATTCGCCTGCCTAGCCGCCGTCGAACCCCGTCCAGACCTGCATAGCTCCGCCTAATCCCGCCTAACATGCTTTCCGATTTTGTGGCCGCTTAGAAGTTAATCGTGGCGGTCGGCCACCGTCCAGCGCCTAGGCGCGGACCATGTTGAGCCCACCCAAATAACCCGATGGGCCCCCGTCCCGATTCGCTCTAGTGCTGATCAAGTGTAAAACTGTAAACTGTAAAAACTCCATGGAAGAGCTTCTGCGCACTTTTCATCCTCTTGAGACATTACACTTATCAAAGGAGCAGAGCAATTGGGTTGCCACTTACGTTTTTTCGGCATTTACGTGCCCATTGGATTGGAGAACAGGATGACTGCAAAGGTTGGTACTACATCCACAGTCGAACCTCGCACTGTTGAGATGTCTGGTACAACGATGACACCTGCATCATCAGCTGGTACACAAAAGGTCTCCATGTTTGCTGCCAAGGCTGGATTTGTTATACCGAAAAACAAGCTGTCGGGTTCACTTGTGCCTGTCTTTCGCGGAAGTAAAAACCTAGGAACCGGTGATGCGGTTAGTGGAGAAAGTAAGAAACAGATTCAGAGGAAAACAAAATGGGGCCCTGATCTCACCCACGATGCTTCTGTCAAAAAAGGAAGAGCTTTAGCTTATCTGGTATTGTTTGGATTGTTTGCAAGTCCTGTTCTGGTCATATTTTGTTTGATACTATGTTATTTCGTAGTTCTAAGATCAAAATTTGTTCTTGGTTTATGTATCTTTTTCCCACTTTACCCGTTTTTATGTTTGCAAATGTCAAACCTCTCTAATATGTTCCCATCCCCATATAGTTAAGAAATTCAAATTTATGGTTTGGAGGCATTCTTCGCCCCCCTTGTGGGAGGAATAAATATTTCCAGCTAGTGGAAGTTCATGGTTTCCCTTTTACATTGGGTATTAAAATGCTGGTTGTGTCTTCGTGTGAATGTTTCAAATGGAAACCTCCCATTCCAGGTGCCACTAAGTGATATTACTGTCTGTTTGGTGGTACAAATTTTGAGCAGACTCGGGTCGAACAAATTACACAACAGTTGAAATCAGGAGTGTTAGAGGATGAGAATGATGAGGACTCACTATCAGCACCTCAAGATCCGCACCACAAATCCTCTAAGCATCAAATTGACACAAAGGTAAATTCCATTTCTTGTTCTCTCTCTTTTATTCTTCTGTTTTTTTTTTTTTTCCATATATTTACTTTCGTTTCCATGTTGAATGATGTTTCTATTCTTAAGCACTGATAATAATATTCGTCAATGTAGGACGTCGACCAGTTGGAACTTGAAAAGCGTGAAGCCATAGGTGCGTTTGACAGCTTTCTTAGATTATACCTTCCTGTATGTTATATTATAGGTTGCATGATTATTGTTTTCTTGACGATATTCAGGTGAGATATTAAAGTTAAAGCCAAGCTACAAGGCCCCACCTGATTATAAACCTTTGTTGAAAGAGGCTATAGTCCTATTCCTGTAAGTTTATCTTCTCGTCCTGCAATCCTCCGGAATTCTTTTCTAATTAACTGTTTTTTTTAAGCTGTGTCCAAACTTCTGAGATAATATAAGTTATTTTATCATGGCGTGAAAATGTTTTGTCAAACTTAATTGTATTGATTTAAAATAGAACTTACCCAAGAAGAACATGTATGTGGAATTTCAACCTAGACTCATAAGTGGCAGTCTTATCGTACACTTCTACAATGATAAGCATGGACCTGAAATCTGAACAGGTTGGCCGTAATTTGGGGTTGAGGGGTGGTGAAGAATGGGCCATAGAGTACTACATGTATTTGAAATAACTGGTTAAAGCTTTGCAAATTATGGGTACAATCTGTATTAATCTGGTGGAATAGTTTAGATTTACTTGTTTAAGCATTTTTAGCACTGCGTTTTTAGGTTGGTTGTTTGCGATACTGGTGTTGGTTTGAATCCTGATAATATTGAACATAAGTTCACATAAATAAGAATTATTTGGTTTTTGTTAAGAACTTTCACCAAGTGGCTAGGTTGTAGAGAGCTCGTGTTCCAAAAGCAGTCCATCTAGAAAGACGGCTATTGTTACCCATATTTTACCTCCCTGAACTCGCATTGCGGGAATCCACGTGCATTGAACTGCCTTTTTAGGACTTCTAGTATGAGTTGACATGTCATTATTTCACACAGAGATGAACGGACTGTGGATACAATTAATTTATTACTGAGTATAGAATGCAATGGGTTGCTATGTTTGTTTACTGTTACTTTTATAAGGTTTCCTGACCAGGGGTAGAGGGTCGGACCTAAAGACGGGAGCATATATTATCCAATTTCATGGTTTGCTGAGTCGGCCAGTATTTGAATTCTGATGCTTAGATGTTTTTAAATGCTTTTCAGGTGAAAGAATATCCTAAATACAATTTTGTTGGCCTAATATATGGTCCTGGAAGTGATAACCAGAAACAATTAGAAAAGGTAAGAGTTTTGTGTGTGCTTATGACGATTATGCCAAACACTTGTGATTACCAAGTGCATGTTCTGATGATCTTCGCGTCATGTGTGTTTTCTCTATATTTTTTAATCGGTCAATGCAAATAAGGAAACCGGAGCCAAGATTCAAGTCTATGGTACCAAAGCAGGGACAGGACAGAAGGTAATGTTTCAATAAATAATATAGAACAGTAAGGAATCCATATCAAGATAAATTTGAGAGTCCTGACTCCTCATCATCAATTTTACTGATTTTCATCTTTTCTTAAGCATATTATATTATGCTAAAAAAAATAAAAAATAAAAAAATCTATTGTGGAATGGTTGCTTCGAGATGTGCATAATGCTCATGTAGTATTGACCTTCCCCTCTTTTATTCTTGAACTTATTTGCAGGCTGAAATAAAACCATCTGATGGTAGTGAAATCCATGGTGAATATGAAAACTTATATGTTCATATATCAGCTGACACATTTGAGAAAGTAGATGCAGCGGTTGCTGTAATTGAACTGTTAGTCACCTCTGTATCAGTGAGTTTCTTTTTTATGTTTAAACAGAAAGCCTTACATCCAACAGTTTCTTAAAATTTCTCTTTCTTGCTATTTATTATGATTTCTACAGTTGTTTTCTTAGCATTGTTCTTTTAATTACTTCCATATAGGGAAATCTGGCAGCGGTTAGCAGTACAGGTGCTTCAGTTTCTGCTGATAATGCTCATGTTCCTAGTCAAGTCCAGGACACTACAACCTCTAATATGGTTCCGACTACTGTGGTAAATCAGGCAATGGTACAACCACTGCCAGGACTTGCACAAACTCCACTGGATGGGCAGTTTCAGTACCCTGGTCCATTTTTCCCAAGGGGCCCATCTTCTGCTCCCATGAATATGCCTGGCTTCACTCCACTGAATTCTTCGAGACCAGTTCTCAAGAATCCTTCCCATCTTTCAACTTCACCTTTCAACCCTGCATACCTGCCTTCATCATTGGGTCTTCCGCCATCTCTTGTTTCCCCTAGACAAAATCCACCAACAACACATTTTTTGCCGCATGCATATATGCCTCCCCAGCCTGCATCAGTTCAAACTAATGTTTCAGCTCCACTTACATTCATAGGAAACCGACCACTGCCTGCTGGGAGCTCTACTGGATGGTCAAGCAGTCCACCAGCTCCACAACCGGGTGTTGCGTCCATGCCACCACCTTCAAATATATCAATGGCGAATATGGTGTCTTCTCTAAACCATCCTATTGCAGCACCAAGTTTTATTTCTTTTCCACGGCCTCAAGCGGGACTTCCTTCTACATCGCTATCCACATCTCTGCAAGCAAGAATTCCAAGTTCTGTTTCTGGAAGTGTTCCAAATTTCGCTCCCCTAAAACCACCAATGATGACAGCTCAAAGCCTTGGCGATTTCACTTTTCAGCCTCATCAACCACAGAATCCATCCTTCCAAACAGTTCCCCAGCCAAGCAGTCACTTTTCAGCACACAACACTTCTCTTGCCATACAATGTTGCCATCTCCAGCACCTCAAGCACCGTCTTTCCAGTTTCCTCAGCCAGGCAGTCAGGTGTTATTGAGACCACAACTCGGTGACCACATGGGTCAGCATCCATCAGCTCATATGTCTGCTGCTCCCTATGCCAGAAATTCAACTGCCATCTCAGTTCCTCCCAGACTCGCAACATTTCTAGAATCCAGTATCGTTCTACCTCGGACGCCACATCCACCAATGAGACCGAGTAACTTCAATCCACCCCACCAGATGCCCAATTTGCCAGGTCCTCTGCCTCCAAGGCCAGGAAATTATATTCAAATTCAGCAAAGCTATCCTGCTCACGCAACTCGACCTGAGATCCCACGTGCTCCAAATCAACAGTTCAGCAGCAACCTTGCATTTACCTCTGGCAAGTCGGCGTCTGGTCCTGGAGGAGGGCAACAACTGTATGATCCATTCTCACCCACTTCTGCGAATCAACAGCAGGGAGGTAATCCAGGAAAGATGTGAAAGCAAGGGATTGATCTACACTAATGCGATTTGATTGCCTTGGTTGGAGTTATAATTTTGGATTTAGTGAAACAGGTAACAAAACAAGAATTTGGAGTTCTTGTAGTCTATAGGTCATATTAACATGTTGCTGTTGTCTGATTTCTGACGGGACAACTTCTTCATAGAAACACATTTCGTTACCTTTTCATCAATCGATTTGTTTCCCTTTCGTTAAAAGAGTACGAAAGAGTACCACTTTTTTATTACAAATCAGTTAAAAGGGACCAAGCAAACCGAACCGTCCGGCGAGCTAATTCACTAGTCTACAGCTGCTAATAACGCGGGAGCAGAAAAACAAAATAACAAAAACAAACAATTAATATTTATTGATATTAGGGTGAAACCCTTTCCAAAAAGTAAAATACCGGCCAAAACTAAAAGCAAGGCAAGAATATTGTTATTTGTATAAAACTCACACGCTTGCTAAGATATTATCTAATACGGTTTGACTCGGTCATTATATGTGGAAAACAATTACATATTGAAAAATATGTCAGCAAATGTTGCTCGTTCCTGACATAAAGGAGTGTGCATGTAGTCTTATGCAGATATGTAGCTAGTAGATTACAACTATGTTTCCCCAATCGAACGTTTTGTTTATGAGATATTCTCCTTGCTTGCTGTAGCCTTATGTATAGTAGTGGTGACAAAACAGCACTGCGAGGCCTGAGGCCACATAGATGAGAGAGGCCGTACATTTGAACCAGGGAGGAAATGGGATTGTGACGGAAATGAAGAAGGCGGTGACTCCAAAGAAGACCCCGAAATAATGGAAGAGATGAACTATTATCCGTGGAGAGTTGGAGTGTTGGATAAATTTGCTAACCATTATACAAGTAAAGGCTAGTAGAATGGCGAGACCGAGAACGCAAAAAGTTAGAGGGAGATGGTGGGAGTGAAGTTGGATGGGAATGAGAGCCATTCCAATGGCTGTCGACAAGCAATACGCCACGATAATCTTTGCCCAGTCTATTGTTTCTAGGTCAAGATTATTATCCAACGCGTTGATGACCTTGTTGAGTTGTGGCTGAAAAAATGCCCTAAGGCACCGATAAGCACTAGCAATATAGTTCTTCATACTCGTTTGCTAACAAGGAGGGAGAGTGATGGGAAAAAGGGGGGAGTGGTTGGGCGGCGAGAGCGGTGGGCGATGGCCCGTTGGGGGTTTTTTTGTGGGGGGGGGGGGGGGGGGTGTGGGTTGTGGGGGAGGTGTAGACAGGCGAGGGAGAAAACCGTGTGGGAGAAAATTGTGAGGGAGGGAGGGAGGGACTGGGACGCTTTTATAGGCCCTTTTTTGGTTGGTGGCGTGGGGTTGGGTGTGTCAGGGGAGGGTGTCGCGACATGCATATGATTCTTTGCCAAGGGGAGCGACATATGGGAGTGTGTCGCGACATGCATATGATCTTTGCCAAGGGTTGAGCTCAAAGCCACAAAAGTTACGAAGCATATCTAACCATACCACCGAAGTGGGACCCATGAGGTGATGAAGTGATCATTTTTCTTTACGGGGTGCCACCATACCACCGAAGTGGGACCCATGAAGTGATCAGCTTATGGTCGGATCATATATCATACGATTATAAATTATTTTAAAATTTAAAATTAAATATAAAAATTAACTAACAAAAATTAATCGCACGATATACGATAAAAAAAATCCAGCAAGAATCATTTTCCGCAAGATGGCGCCATGAAGTGATCATTTTACAAGGTGGGTAGCATTCTTCTTTTTGTTTTGGCAAAGTGTTAACGATACCCTTCTTTTTTTTTCTTTTCTTTTTTTGTTTTGTTAAGAGTAAGATTTTAAAAGACGCTAAACGGGATGTTTAGCATCTAAGTGGTCTAGACGAATTTGTGTAAATTAATTATATAGTATATAAATTAGTTAAATTTAAACATTAAATAAAATGTTATTTAAAAATAAAAGTATATATACATATGCAATGTGAGAGTTTAAGGTACATAAGAAAATATTATGGACTTTATAGTATAGTCTTCAAATTAAAAATAATAATAAAAATGTCAGTTTGTACTCTCTTGTGTGTCCGAGATTTTCCAAGCGGTGCAATACTCTTTTAAATTTACAATACTCTTTCCAAGAGGTACAATAGAAGGAGAAGGATTTTCTATCCTCCTAATTTCTTTATCATTTCATGTCCTTCTATTTAAACAGTCGTGGTTACATCAATATCTTATATTAATTTTTTTTATAGAGATAATAAGATAAAAAAAAATATGTAAGATGAGGACATGGAAAAAATGAGAATAGAAGGGTAGAGAATCCTCTTTTGTAATAGAAACCGCGCTTCTACACCTCACTGTCAACTTTGATATTAAAAAACTAGAAATGGGAATACAAGTCTGCGATCAGACTTGTGTGGAATAGATTTGCGTTTCAAAGTCAACAACTTGGAAGTAATTCCATATAAATAAATAAATAAATAAATAAAAACAACTTGGGAGTAACTCCAAAGCTACTTAGGACTCTAATCTTTGATATTTTTGAAACTAAACCAAAATAATTCATATTATTTCTGAAACTACAGTAAAATAACTTATACCATTCTAAAACTGAACCAAAATAATTACACTATTTCTGTAAATGAACCAAAATAATCCATATTATTTATGGAATTACAGCAAAATAACTCATACTATGTCTGAAATTGAACAAAAATAATCCACACTATTTCTGAAACTACTGCAAAATAGCCCACCTTATTTCTGAAGTTACAGCAAAATAACCCACTATATTTATGAAAGGGTGAAGTACCAATTTAGTCCCTGAACTATTACCTCAGTGAAAATTAGGTCTCTGAATTATTTTTTTGGTAAAATAAGTCTCTAAATTCATTAAAAATTGCTAATTTCATCCATACTATTATATTCAAAGCTATTTTATCTAATTTTTTTTGTCAACTTAAATCACTTGACACACTTTAGAGTGTAATACTGTCATTTTCTTGCCTATAAACCCTTGACATTTAATATGGTTGTAAATCTAACATCTAATTTAATCTCCAAAGTTAACTTACACTATTTCTTATGAAAAACTACTAATTTACCTTCCAAAGTTACCTACATACACTATTTCTTTATGAAAAACTATCAATCTACCCTCCAATGTGTATTACATGCAAGTATCATGACTTAAATTGACAGAAAATTGAATATTGTAGCTTTGACTATAATACTAGGGATGTAATTGACAGATTTTTATAATTCAATGACTGATTTTTCTGAAAAAAATAGTTTAGAGACCTAATTTTCACTGGAGTGATAATTCAAGGACTAAATTGACAGTTCACCCTTTATGAAATGAACAAAAATAATCCACACTATTTCTGGAACTACAACAAAATAACCCACACTATTTCTGAAATTGAACCAAAATAATCCACATTATTTCTGGAACTACTGCAAAATAACCCACATTATTTCTAAAACTAAACCAAAATAATCCACACTATTTCTGGTACTACAGCAAAATAAATCACACTATTTTTGAAACTGAACAAAATAATTCACAGTATTTCTGTAACTACAATAAAATAACTCACACTATTTTGAAACTGAACCAAAATAATTCACAGTATTTTTGTAAGTGAACAAAATAAACACTGTTTCTAGAAATACAACAAAATAAGAATAAGGTTGAATGACAAACACCCAAAACAAACCCAAACAAAAACCCCTTTTCTTATCCAAAACTAAAAACAAAAAGAAAATTAATTACCAAATAACTGTTACTGTGGCAAATGTAGAGAGAAACAGAGATTAAATGGGGAAAATTCCATTTCTGAAAAATTGTTGCAAAAATATACATAATTTTAGAATTTAATAAATTAAAAAGTTTGGGGGAAGTTGCAGAGAATTAGAAGCTTCTGTTTCTTGTCACTTTGGCTGCATGAAAGCTTGAACATTTCCTTGATCATCTTTCAGTGGTCTACATAATCAACAAAGGGGTGGATCATTTTACTTCTTACACAATTTTTTAATTTTCGACCGTCAAATCAAATGAATTGAAGATGATCAATGGATAGAAATTATCAAGAGGTATGAAAGAAGTAAAATGAGGTGTGTGAATAGCACACTCATCAAAAAATGCTTGGGATGAAACAGGGGTTGGTGCGCTGCTTTAATGGCGGTGATGATTTATTTGGTAAAATCGTAATATTTGTGAATTGACTAATTGTCACATCCCAGTCTCGGCTCTGCTGTAGAACGATATTGTCCGCTTTGGGCCTTGACCACGCTCTCACGGTTTTGTTTCTGGGAACTCAGACGAGAACTTCCCAGTGGGTTACCCATCTTAGGAATGCTCTCGCCCGAACTCGCTTAACTTCGGAGTTCTGATTGAATCTGAAGTCAGTGAGTTCCCAAAACGCTTCGTGCTATAGGAGGTGGGCATGTACATATAAGGCACATCACCCCCTCTCTATTGGTCGATGTGGGATATCACACTAATGGGCTTGGGTTAGGCTCTGTTAGGGGTAATTATGGAAAAAGCATTTTATTGCAGGTTGGGCTCTAGTTCGGCCCATTTTTTTGATGTTCGTAGGATTGGTATATGAATAGTTGTATATCTATAGTTAAATCTTAAACCCTTTTGATTAAATAAAAATTTAGGATGTTTTTTTATTTAAAAAAATTGTCCCAACTCCTTTTTATTAAGGGCTTTTTATTTTTTATTTTATATTAACACCCCACTTATTATTGAATACATCCCTACATTAAATTTTATTGTTAAATGGCTTATATACCTAATATAAAATGACTATTTAGGCCTAATAAAATAAAATAAAAAAAGAAAAAAATTTCTAAATGCAACCCAAATTAATTTAGACTTGTATTCTAAGATTGCTTTTCTTCAAGCTTTCAAAGTCACTCACGTCCGTCATTGTAGAACAAAATTCTAACTACTGAAAGCACAAAATGTGGAAAAATATTATTTTTCATCATTGTTCTACAGATTTTTAATTTGCTTAATTCTCTGATGAGAGGAATTTTGGAATTGATGAAAGGAAAGGAAACTGGTTAGTTTAAAGCTAGCAATACTTTTTTTTTTTTTTTACTTTGCAGGTGCAACCTAGAAGAACAAACTGATATAATAAAATGCAATGTGTTCACAAATTTGGCTTTGACCATGATAGAACGCCAAATAGTTGTGCATGTGAATTCATATATATTCAGACAGAGAAGGAACAATACAATCTTATAGGCAATCTAATTATCAAAGAATAAATCAGCGAAAGGTATGGGCTATTTAACCCCACCGAATGACAATGTTATAAATTGAACAGAGAATAGGGGAAATTTTTTGTTTCATACTTGACTCAAGTTCCTTTGCTTGTTCATCGCCTTTTGTTCGTTCTTCGCATTGATGTGGAATTTAAGTAGAGTGTGTGGGATGTATATATAGCATGTGGGGTGGGGGTAGCATTGGAAAAGATGTGGAGTGTATTAAGATAAATTTTTGTTTGAAAAATGTATGTAGGGTGTAGTTAATAAAACGTGGGATGTGAATAAAACGATACTTTTATTAGAAAAATTTTATTGGAATCCATTCAACCTTTTTTTACACCCAATAAAAAAAATATTTTCTTAAAATTCCTAATTCACCCTTTGATTAAAATTGAAAAAAGAAATAAACAAAACTAAAATCTCTTTCCACACCCAGTGGTTCCCTTCCACCTCAAACCCCACGGAAGATTCACTCGTCGATAACTCCGCCATCCCTTCTCGGCGCTTCTTGCTGATCTTCACGTCTCTAACTATTTGAATGAGTTGCGGCAAATGTAGCTTCAAGTAGTTGAACGGCAGCAGAAGCACCACACTCATCGACATACGGCTTTTGATCTCCATTTGTACGGACTCCACGACGTATGCCAAACGCCTTGACATGGAAGTTGTAGGAAGGAGCTCATGTAAAGTTGTGAATGACAATAAATGATGTATTGGATTACTTGTGTTGTAAGCCACTTGTTTATCGAGTTGTTAACGACATAAGTAATCTGATAGTCCTAGTGAAATAAGGATTATGGAGTCTTAACCTTTGCAATTGACCTTAAAGAAATCTGATGGATTTCGCTACAAAGATATAGTATCATGGTGGGACTTAAACACTTAAGTGATAGGGTTTGATTTCCACAACCAATAATAGGCCGGCTGTGATTAAACCCTAATGATATAAATACTATGGTTAAATCCCTGCTTCCAGACGCTCAATCTCTCAAAATACGCTAAACCCTATTCACAGCAGAGAGATATTTTGTAGTACTGGAAGTAGAAGACGACCTAGAACTCTGCAATGTCTTCCATATTCTACAGATAAGTTTAATATAATTAGTTAATCTCTATTTTATATTGATTTGATTTATTCGTGATCCTAATGTCTTGTTGTTGTGATTTCAGAATATGTCTTACATGTGGTATCAGAGCCGCACAACAAGCTTAGGGTCCGATATAAAGGTATAAGCAAATTTGTTTATGGAATATGATTCACGTACTAAAGAAAATTTGCTTATCGTTTTGGTTGGATGCCTTTTACTGTTCCATCTCATGAAAATTTGTTTTGATGCTTCCGCAATATTGTGTTGGTGTGCAATGATTTTTCATGGTTAATAATATATGGATTGGCCTGGGTGGTGCCTATGCATAGTAGTTTTCATGAAATTTAATTATTTATTTTTCCTTTTGGCTCTCATTTAATTATTAAGAGTGGGTTTGTTTTTGGTTTGACTAATCGCGCTCTTGTGATATAATTCTGGGGTTTTTCTTGCTTACGCGCTTTTTCTTCTTGTATGGATATGTTAACCTTGTATTGCCAAGAAGATCGTGTCATCTATGTTGTGATTTTTCCAATTATATGAATCAAGTGTCTTTAAATAAATTATCTGTCTAATGCCAAAATAAAGAACTAGGAAAAGGGATTGTTGAATCTGGGCAATGACAGTTTTCTTTCATAACCAGGCTTCTGTTTTCTGCATATTTTTCTTGCAATTTGTTTTTATCACGTTTACCTGGGCATCAAGATAAACTGAAATTAGGTATACAACTCTAACTAGGTTTGTTGTATGCGACTTTATGGACTCCTATTTGATAATTATGAATTAATAATTAATATATATATATATGTATATATATATATATTAAGGTCCGGTGAACGATGACCTAATCTTATCTTGCGTAATATTTTGATTTATTATATAATTTTCTGATTATTAATTTAGTTGATAAATATTACCAGTTACTATTTGGTTATTAAAAAAAAAAAAAAAACAAAGGGTTAAAACATGCGAACAGTAAAGGGTTTCTCCCTCGCATGAGGGTTGCTATTCATCAATGCCCAGATTACACCAACCTCCTTCAATCACTGTAATGCTAGAATTGAAGCTTGAAATTTTGGGGTATTCCCGCGAAGGTATGAAGAAACTGCTTTTCATCAATTATTGCAATTTGGTTGAATTGAAATTAAGCTTTTGGTTTCAACTGAATTGATTTTGTGATATTATAATTGAGAAGTTGAAAACTATCTTGTTGTTTCTGAGCAAATATAGTGTTTTCATTTGGGATTATTTCTATTTTGCATTTTTCCGACTCTTATCCTTATAGTGCATATGCAAATGAATAAGTAAGTTTTGGTTCGTGGTTATTCTCTGTGAAATTATAGTCGCTTCTATTATTGCAGTGAATATTACTTTTAGTATTCTGTATAACTAATGTAATTTTCATAAGGAAAACCATTCATGTCTACTTCATTTCTGAAAATTTTTGTGCACATTGGAGGAAGATTGAAGTTTTGGTGAATTATTTAGTCTCGGGTATGTTTTGCAGAATTTCTGTTGTTTCAGCAGCACAACTTATTTCGAATTTGTTTTTAGTACACTTGTAAAACCTCAAAAATTATGAAATTTTGGGAAATAACAGATTTTTATGTTTACTTTATGTCTGAAAATTCTGATCTATATCAGATGAACAATGAATATTTGGTGAATTTGTAATCTCAGGTCTGTACCGAACATTTTCTGCATTTTCTGCACCTCTCTTTTCGAATTCATATTTTGGCTCGCTTAAAAGTTTTAAAAATCATGAAATTTTGCAAAATAGTAGCCATATATGTCTAGTGCATACCTAAAAATTTTTATGGCAATCTAACGAGAATTGATTTTGAGTGAATTTGCAAACTAAAGTAGTATTGCTAAGTTTTTGAATTTCGAAAACTACATATGTTCTGAAATATTGTTTTCAGTGATTTGTGCACATCTAATGGTATCAACAATTTGACATGTTTAATTGCTCCTATTTGTTCTTATCTTGTGCAAATTCTCAATGTTAATGATTTTTTATTAAGCAACACTGATTAAATTTGGTTGAAAAGAATGTATTGGTTTATTTTGCTCAAACCAATATTTTGTTTGATCATCAATTATGATTACGATGATCATTGTCTTTTGAGACAAAAATTGGAAAGTGATATCAGTTTACTAATTGATCATTTTGGTCTCTATCGAATAACTGAATAACCATGTTTCCTCTTTCAAGAACTCTATTGTTCAACGTCAACAACGACATATTTTTGTGTCTGATTGAATCTTTTGAGAATCATTAAATATCCAACAAAACGGTTATTTAATATTGTTCTAAAGGATTATTTTGAAAAATCAGAATTCTAATTTACACTACTACAAAAGGGGGCTATAGTGTCGGAGGGTGGTGTCGCTTTAATCTAATATAGTAGCGGATTAGGCAGTTGCGACACTAACTGAACATGACGTCGGATTTACTGTCGCTTATAAGCGTTATTAAATGTTTATGTCGCTTTTAAACCGACGTAAACATATATTTTAATAATTTTTAAATACTAGTGTCGCTTTTAAACCGACGTAAACATTATTTTAATAATTTTTAAATACTAGTGTCGCTTTTAAGCGACATAAAGTGTGTATATATATATTAAATTATATATATATTAAATTAAATTTTATATCCCTAAAAACTATAATAATTATATATATATATATATATATTAAATTAAATTTTAAAAAATTGGTGATCATTGGATTGGCTTAAATATACATACGATTCAATTTCTTAAGTGTTATACATACAAAATAAATAAATTTAAATCTACTTAATATATATATATACACACACACACCATTGAACTTGATTGGATACGAATTCTATGAAACTAATTTCGACAGTTATAAACGAAAAATCACGATTTAACGGTTATTTTAACTCCGATTTTGATGATTTTTTACAGCTACACTCCTGACCCTATATGAATACAATGAATGGATTCGATCTTCAAATTAAAATATTTACACAAGTGGATACCACAAAATCTTATGTTATACTTAATGAAAGTATAAATAAACTCTAAGTGTTAGTCAATCTATTGTTTTGATGGGATACAAATTCTCGGAAACTAATTTCAACGATCCCAACCGTCAAACTTGTTTGCATATGCTTCGAGATCACCATCAGCAAAAAATCACAAAAAACAAACATTCAGAGATCAAGTAACGGGACAAAGCTTTTCGACGGTTATAAACGAAAAATCACGATTTAACGGTTATTTTAACTCCGATTTTGATGATTTTTTACAACTACATTCCTTGACCCTATATGAATAGAATGAATGAATTCGATCTTCAATTTAAAATATTTACACAAGTGGATACCACAAAATCTTATGTTATACTTAATGAAAGTATAAATAAACTCTAAGTGTTAGTCAATCTATTGTTTTGATGGGATACGAATTCTCCGAAACTAATTTCAACGATCCCAACCGTCAAACTTGTTTGCATATGCTTCGAGATCACGTCAGCAAAAAATCACAAAAAACAAACATTCAGAGATCAAGTAACGGGACAAAGCTTTTCGACGGTTATAAACGAAAAATCACGATTTAACGGTTATTTTAACTCCGATTTTGATGATTTTTTACAGCTACACTCCTTGACCCTATATGAATACAATGAATGAATTCGATCTTCAAATTAAAATATTTACACAAGTAGATACCACAAAATCTTATGTTATACTTAATGAAAGTATAAATAAACTCTAAGTATTAGTCAATCTATTGTTTTGATGGGATACGAATTCTCCGAAACTAATTTCAACGATCCCAACCGTCAAACTTGTTTGCATATGCTTCAAGATCACATCAGCAAAAAATCACAAAAAACAAACATTCAGAGATCAAGTAACGGGACAAAGCTTTTCGACGGTTATAAACGAAAAATCACGATTTAACGGTTATTTTAACTCCGATTTTGATGATTTTTTACAGCTACATTCCTTGACCCTATATGAATAGAATGAATGAATTCGATCTTCAATTTAAATTAGTTTTTTTAAATATTTTGAAACCCAGTGTCGCTTTTAAGCGACATATTGATTTAAATTAGTTTTTCGTTTTATAACCATCGAAAAGTTCCATAGAATTTGTATCCCATCAAGTTCAATGGTGTGTGTGTATATATATATATTTATTAAGTAGATTTAAATTTATTTATTTTGTATGTATAACACTTAAAGAAATTGAATGGTATGTATATTGAAACTGATCCAACGGTCACCAATTTTTAAAATTTAATTTAATATATATATATATATATAATTATTATAGTTTTTAGGGGTATAAAATTGTTACATTAATATATATAATTATTATAGTATTTTTTAGGGTTATAAAATTAATATATATAAAATTATTGTATTTGAAATATTAGGCGGGAAATTTCCCGCTTGTTTGAATGGATGGAGAGACTTAGTGTCGGTTTTAACCGACGCTAGTGTCATTAAAGCGACGCTATGTGAATTTCAAAAAGTGTGTCAGAAGTTGGCGTCGGTTAAAAGCGACGCTAGTTTCATTAAAGCGACGCTATGTGAATTTCAAAAAGTGTGTCAGAAGTTGGCGTCGGTTAAAAGCGACGCTAGTTTCATTAAAGCGACGCTAGTTTCATTAAAGCGACGCAAGTTTCATTAAAGCGACGCTATGTGAATTTCAAAAAGTGTCAGAAGTTTGTGTCGGTTTAAAGCGACGCTAGTTTCATTAAAGCGACGCGAGTTTCATTAAAGCGACGCTATGTGAATTTCAAAAAAAGTGTCAGACGTTTACGTCGGTTTTAACGGACGCAAACTAAGTACCCATATTTAAACCCCTCTCTTTCCCATTTCAACCGTGCTTTCATTTCTCCCCCAATTTCAGACTTTCTTCTTCTCCTTCCCCATTTCATCTGTGCGTCCCCTTCTTCCTCCTTTTCATTTTTTCCTCAACTCCTTCCCCGTTTGCTTTGGATCACCAGTTTGAAGATCAACATTCTGAAGAACTCCAATTCGAGGAGGAAGAGCTTGAAGGTGGTTCATTTTTAAATTATTATGATTATTAATTTTAGTTTCTATTTTGTATTCTAAATAGTTTTATGCTTAAATTGAAAATTTATTTTTGTTTCTTGGTTTTTAATTGTTTTTTTTGTATTTATGCATGTTGGATCTGAAGAGCAAGGACACTGGAAATCGCAGATCCATAATTTTTTAAAGGTATAAAACCTGAGTTTAATCTATAGAGATTAGAGCCTTAATGTTGAAGTAGTAAAGTATTGGAGCACTGATCTGATGGCAAGCATGGCAGCATGGAGTTGCTAGTATTATATATGGCACTATGGAGCTACAAAATATGTGGTCTTCGACAAAGGCAAGCACAGGAAAGCATGGAGGATGAATTTTTGTAAATTATATGGAATGTTAGATGTAAAACATTTGTATATTATGGCACTATTTTTCTTTTGAATTATTTTTATTATTGTTTGTTTTGGCCTAAAATTGAAATTTATTATTTCGATTATATAATTTTTTTGAGTTATAATTATTTGAGAACGAATACAGAAACAGATTTCGACTTTTTTTTTAATTATTATTATCAAAGGTGGTGTCGCTTTAAATCGTCACTAGTTTGCATATTTTATTTATTTAATTGTTCTCTAACGTCGCTTTAAACCGTCACTAGTTTGCATATTTTATTTAGTTAATTGTTGACTAGCGTCGCTTTAAACCGACGTTAACATCAGCGTCGCTTTAAACCGACGCTGCGTAGTGGCGGATTAAGCGAACAAAGCGACGCTGAAGCCCTTTAGTGACGGTAGCAATGGCGTCGCTATTCCAATCCGACATTGCAGTGTTTTATGTCGGATTTTTGCCAAATTTCCGACAGAAATCGGGGTTTCTTGTCGGTTTTTGGTCCGCCGGTGATAGCCTATATTGTAGTAGTGTTATATGGTGAATACTTTTGTCCCAATGGGAATTTCAGGAAATCACTCACCAATTATAAATTAGTATTATAGCAAATCATGAAATACTTTTAACATATGTTCATCTGGCCAAAGCTATTGAAGCTATATGTATTTTGTGTATTTTATGTTTTAGCTAGCTATGCAGGTATTTTCTTTGCATGATTAGTTTCTGCCCAAAGGTGTAACTATTATGCAATTTGGAGTTTGTTCGATCCTCCACAACTCGACTACTTCCATGATGAATCTTGCAGAATCAAGAATGAGTAGGTAAATTTGCCAATCTTTTGCCTTAATTTTCTGTAAGTTCTAAATTGGATTAAAATTATTGTTGAAAATTTGATGTTGTTGAGATATCTATGTGTTTACTTTAATCGACTTTGTTTTAGAATTAAAACATAAATTTTGAGTTTGGATTCTCTTATTAGGTTTCATTTTAATTTATGACCTAAGCTTTAACACGTATGTGAGTCTTCTCTCATACACTAAAATACATTTTGTAGCCATTGGTTTATCTAATCACTTGTCACTTTTAGATCGATTAATAATGTTGAGATATTGTTCCTTATATAAGCCTAATTTTGATACATATAGATTGGTTTATTTTGTCCAAACCAACAATTTTGTGACACAACAAATTTGTTTAAGACATTTTAATGTCTTGGGCATATTAACGGTTATTTATCTAATGAAATGAACCTTTAATTTATTTAAGAAATTTTCGTGTTTTGAGCATATTAAAGATTGTAAATTGGTTTTATTTAAATTATGATTAATTCTAAAATTTTGGTAGAGCCTACACTATCTTTATTGATTCAACTAGCCTATATTTTGTTATATGAAAACCACTTTCTCTAGTGTTTAATCTTGCAATTTTGAGTGTTTGCCCAAGTGGGAGAAATAATTTATTATGGGCTTCACACTCATCAATTTTGCATGCTTTTAATGGTCATAGTTTTGGTAGATAAAACGTACGTTATCAAACTTGTTTATATTTTATTTGTTATATATGCAACTAATCTTGTAGGAAAATCAAGAAGGGTTAATGAGTATATTCTGCTCAAAAGTGTTTTGCTTATTAATTCTTATATGTTGTTCAAGAAATTGGACTTGTGATTTATATTTTATTGATGGATAATTAATCTGCTCAAAAGTGTTTTCTTATTCAGTACAACTATAAATCAATGAATAGTGAAGCATGGAATTGACAAGATGCTATATACTTCATCTGCTCAAAAGTGTTGAAGCTATATACATTTACCCTTGTATTTTATGTTTTAGCTATGCAAACCTAGTATAATTAGTTTATGTCCAAAGATGATTCTAGAATTATATGCTTTTGATGCATTAGAAAACATTTAGTTAAAGTTTTCTATTTCTGTCAAATATTAGATGAACAAAACTGACCAAATGATTTTGTATAGTTTTTCAGTCACAAGAGTCACTTCCCTACAAATATCTAGAATAAAGATGTTGAGCTCACAAATTTTATGTTTTAGATCCCATGACTAATGTTTTGCTAATGGGAGTATTTGAAAGGTATCTGTTTCATTTTGTAGGCATTTATAAAGTTTTTTTTTTTTTACTCTCTTAATCAGTGGGAGTAATAATTTGTTTATCTATACTAATCAGTGGGAGTAAGAGATTACCTTTTGTGTTAAAGATTTGAAGTGTTAGTGGCTGATATTTTAAGAGTAAATTTTGTTTAAGTTTTGTTCATAAGTTTTAATAAGAGGTTCTGATTTTCTAAATAGTATGTCGTATTTTACTTGTTCTCTTATCATATTCTAAATTGATAGAAAAGTTGGATGTTGTTACCAACGTTGTTGAGTTCTTTTGTGAACTACTTTTGTACTGAAATATATTTTCAAACTTTCAGTTCGACTATTGTGAGCTAATGTTTTGACTATTAGCTCTTGACACCATGACTTTGATAGCAACAAAGTGCTTTAAGTTGAATGTGTATGTGATCTTGGAGTGCAAGGAACAGACCAAATTGTTCTTTGTTTTCTTTGGTTCTGCATTCGATTCAAAGTGACAGGTTGCTAGGAAAGGTTGTTGCATACTTATGAAGACTCAGTGATCACCATGAGTTCTTATTTGTCAGGATAAATCATTGACATTCAAGTGGGAGAATGTAAAGTTGTGAATGACAATAAATGATGTATTGGATTACTTGTGTTGTAAGCCACTTGTTTATCGAGTTGTTAACGACATAAGTAATCTGATAGTCCTAGTGAAATAAGGATTATGGAGTCTTAACCTTTGCAATTGACCTTAAAGAAATCTGATGGATTTCGCTACAAATATATAGTATCATGGTGGGACTTAAACACTTAAGTGAGGGTTTGATTTCCACAACCAATAATAGGCCGGCTGTGATTAAACCCTAATGATATAAATACTATGGTTAAGTCCCTGCTTCCAGACGCTCAATCTCTCAAAATACGCTAAACCCTATTCACAGCAGAGAGATATTTTGTAGTACTGGAAGTAGAAGACGACCTAGAACTCTGCAATGTCTTCCGTATTCTACAGATAAGTTTAATATAATTAGTTAATCTCTATTTTATATTGATTTGATTTATTCGTGATCCTAATGTCTTGTTGTTGTGATTTCAGAATATGTCTTACAGCTCATTCTCAGCCAAGGACTACCACGACACACCACCTGTGCAAGCTTCAATCGAAGCGGTCCTAGGCATGTTTTCTGGCGAAGGGAGGGGCGGCCACCACTCATTGCCCTCATGTAGCTTTGACTATGCTTGTAGGCCTCCAATGTCGGCGTTATGATTGAAGAGCATGAGAAATAGAGGAGGGAGATAAGACGAAGGAGGAGGTGGTTAAGAGACACCGGCAACAAGAGATTCACGTAGACATCAATGAAGAAGACGCCAAAAAGTGGTGGGCAGATATGTGGGTTCATGTTCTTTTAATTTAGGGTTATTATATAAAATAGTTTCTGAGATTTGCATGATCAATAGAAATGGTCCCTAAGATTGAAAATCAATAGAAATGGTCCCCTGAGATTCTCCACCATCCATAATTTTGGTCATTCCGTTAAAAATGATTTTGGACAATTTTCAAAACTTCGTAACTCAATCATTTCTTAATCAAATTCGATCCATAATATATCAAAATGAAAATAGGAAAGTGTAGAATAAGATTATACCTATTTGGAAGCCTAATGGTTGCGGAGATGGCAGGAAAATAGCCTGAAAGGTGACTGATCCGCTAGAAAACTGGAAAACTCGCCGGAAACTGGGTAAACTTTAAACGTTCATAACTTCTTCAATACTCAACCAAATCAAGTGATTCAAAAACGAAAATAATACTTCTTGACAAAACGAAGAGAATGGTGTCTTTTTCGAAGGCTAAATCGCCATGGTTTGGTCGAACAACGGCTCGAAAGTGGCTAATCATTTTCGAGTTAGTCACTTTCGAGCAGTTTTCCAGCCAAACCACAGCGATTTAGCAGTAAATAAAGATATAATTCTCTTCGTCTTGTCGAGATGTATTATTTTCGTTTTTGAATCACTCAATTTCGTTGAGTACTGAAGAAGTTATGAACATTTAAAATTTACCTAGTTTTCCAGTTTTCTTGCGGACCAATCACCTTTCAGGCTATTTTCTGGCCAACTTCAACAATCATTGGGCTTCCAAATAGGTATAATCTTGTTCTACACTTTCTTATCTTCATTTTGATATTTTATGGGTCGAATTTGGTTAAAAATCGATTGAGTTACGAAAGTTTGAAAATTGTCCAAAGAGTTTTGAACGGAAGGACCAAAATTATGGATAGTGGACAATCTCATATATCATTTCTATTAATTATTCAAATTTCAAGAATTATTTTATATAGTAACTCTTTAATTTATTTTTACTTTCTAATTAATGCCGGGGCAAAATGAAGAATTTAATGGCAAAAATATTTAAATTGGGTTTGTAGATAAGATAGTTGGTTTAAATAAAATTTCCCTTTTTATTAATTCTCCCATTAAAAAGATGGTGCGACCAGCTCGAGTCATCTTCTTCCTGCCGCAACCCCCGACTCTGCAACAAAAAAAATTCAGAATCCGGCGTCTTGAAATTCGCCTGCCTAGCTGCCGTCGAACCCCGCCCAGACCTGCATAGCTCCGCCTAATCCCGCCTAGGCGCCCGCCTAACATGCTTTCCGATTTTGTGGCCGCTTAGAATTTAATCGCGGCGGTCGGCCACCGTCCAGCGCCTAGGCCCGGACCATGTTGAGCCCACCCAAATAACCCGACGGGCCCCCGTCCCGATTCGCTTTAGTGCTGATCAAGTGTAAAACTGTAAACTGTAAAAACTCCATGGAAGAGCTTCTGCGCGCTTTTCATCCTCTTGAGACATTACACTTATCAAAAGAGCAGAGCATCTGGGTTGCCACTTGCAAGTCTACACACCCAAAACGCAGCGTTCTTCTCATCTCTCTCCTTAATCCTCACACTGGTATTCTCTCTCTCTCTGTGTATTTCCTATGTTTGGCTGCTGAGAAACCTGACGAAAATAATAGAAAAGGAGACAAATCGGATTTGGTGGGTGTATTAAATAGTCAATTTCTTAATTTTAATTTCTGTAATGTTCAATGAGTTCTTTGAATTAAGGCCGGCAATTTGCAGTTACATTGAAATCAAAGGATTTGGGAAATTAAACCCTAATTCAAAATTGTATTTTATCTACCTAATTTCGTGTTCGATGTCTTTTCTGTTTAGTTAAATACTGAAATTTATAAGTGTTTGGTTATTTGACGTGAAAATCTTCAGATTAAAAGTTATTAGCTTTAGTTGATCTCTTACGTTTTTTCGGCATTTACGTGCCCATTGGATTGGAGAACAGGATGACTGCAAAGGTTGGTACTACATCCACAGTCGAACCTTGCACTGTTGAGATGTCTGGTACAACGATGACACCTGCATCATCAGCTGGTACACAAAAGGTCTCCATGTTTGCTGCCAAGGCTGGATTTGTTATACCGAAAAACAAGCTGTCGGGTTCACTTGTGCCTGTCTTTCGTGGAAGTAAAAACCTAGGAACCGGTGATGCGGTTAGTGGAGAAAGTAAGAAACAGATTCAGAGGAAAACAAAATGGGGCCCTGATCTCACCCAAGATGCTTCTGTCAAAAAAGGAAGAGCTTTAGCTTATCTGGTATTGTTTGGATTGTTTGCAAGTCCTGTTCTGGTCATATTTCGTTTGATACTATGTTATTTCATAGTTCTAAGATCAAAATTTGTTCTTGGTTTATGTATCTTTTTCCCACTTTACCCGTTTTTATGTTTGCAAATGTCAAACCTCTCTAATATGTTCCCATCCCCATATAGTTAAGAAATTCAAATTTATGGTTTGGAGGCATTCTTCGCCCTCCTTGTGGGAGGAATAAATATTTCCAGCTAGTGGAAGTTCATGGTTTCCCTTTTACATTGGGTATTAAAATGCTGGTTGTGTCTTCGTGTGAATGTTTCAAATGGAAACCTCCCATTCCACGTGCCACTAAGTGATATTACTGTCTGTTTGGTGGTACAAATTTTGAGCAGACTCGGGTGGAACAAATTACACAACAGTTGAAATCAGGAGTGTTAGAGGATGAGAATGATGAGGACTCACTATCAGCACCTCAAGATCCGCACCACAAATCCTCTAAGCATCAAATTGACACAAAGGTAAATTCCATTTCTTGTTCTCTCTTTTTGTTTTATTCATATATTCTCGATTACTTTCGTTTCCATGTTGAATGGTGTTTCTATTCTTAAGCACCAATAATAATATTCGTCAATGTAGGACGTCGACCAGTTGGAACTTGAAAAGCGTGAAGCCATGGGTGCGTTTGACAGCTTTCTTAGATTATACCTTCCTGTATGTTATATTATAGGTTGCATGATTATTGTTTTCTTGACGATATTCAGGTGAGATATTAAAGTTAAATCCAAGCTACAAGGCCCCACCTGATTATAAACCTTTGTTGAAAGAGGCTACAGTCCCTATTCCTGTAAGTTTATCTTCTCGTCCTGCAATCCTCCGGAATTCTTTTCTAATTAACTGTTTTTTTAAGATGTGTCCAAACTACTGAGATAATATAAGTTATTTTATCATGGCGTGAAAATGTTTTGTCAAACTTAATTGTATTGATTTAAAATAGAACTTACCCAAGAAGAACATGTATGTGGAATTTCAACCTAGATTCATAAGTGGCAGTCTTATCGTACACTTCTACAATGATAAGCATGGACCTGAAATCTGAACAGGTTGGCCGTAATTTGGGGTTGAGGGGGTGGTGAAGAATGGGCCATAGAGTACTACATGTATTCGAAATAACTGGTTAAAGCCTTGCAACTTATGGGTACAATCCGTATTAATCTGGTGGAATAGTTTAGTTTTACTCATTTAAGCATATTTAGCATTGCGTTTTTAGGTTGGTTGTTTGCGATACCAGTGTTGGTTTGAATCCTGATAATATTGATTGTAAGTTCACATAAATAAGAATTATTTGGTTTTTTTTAAGAACTTTCAACAAGTGGCTAGGTTGTAGAGAGCTCGTGTTCCTAAAACAGTCCATCTAGAAAGACGGCTATTGTTGCCCATATTTTACCTCCCTGAACTTGCATTGTGGGAATCCACATGCATTGACCTGCCTTTTTAGGACTTCTAGTATGAGTTGACATGTCATTTTTTCACACAGAGACGAACGGACTGTGGATACAATTATTTTATTCCTGAGTATAGAATGCAATGGGTTGTTTACCATTACTTTTATAAGGTTTCCTGGCCAGGGGTGGAGGGTGGGACCTAAAGACGGGAGCATATATTATCCAATTTCATGGTTTGCTGAGTTGGCCAGTATTTGAATTCTGATGCTTAGATGTTTTTAAATGCTTTTCAGGTGAAAGAATATCCTAAATACAATTTTGTTGGCCTGATATGTGGTCCTGGAAGTGATAACCAGAAACAATTAGAAAGGGTAAGGTTTTGTGTATGCTTATGACGGTTATGCCAAACACTTGTGATTACCATGTGCTTGTTCTGATGATCTTTGTGTCGTTGTGTTTTCTCTATATTTCTTTTTGATCGGTCAATTCAAATAAGGAAACCGGAGCCAAGATTCAAGTCTATGGTACCAAAGCAGGGACAGGACAGAAGGTAATTATTCAATAAATAATATAGAACAGTAAGGAATCAATATGAAGATAAATTTGAGAGTCCTCACTCCTCGTCATCAATTTTACTTATTTTCATCCTTTCTTAAACATATTATTTTACGCAAAAAAAAAAATCAATTGTGGAATGGTTGCTTCAAGATGTGCATAATGCTCATGTAGTATTGACCTTTTCCTCTTTTATTCTTTAACTTATTTGCAGGCTGAAATAAAACCATCTGATGGTAGTGAAATCCATGGTGAATATGAAAACTTATACGTTCATATATCAGCTGACACATTTGAGAAAGTAGATGCAGCGGTTGCTGTAATTGAACTCTTAGTCACCTCTGTATCAGTGAGTTTCATTTTTATTTTTAAACAGAAAGGTTTACATCCAACAGTTTCTTAAAATTTCTCTTTAGTGCTATTTATTATGATTTCTACAGTTGTTTTCATTAGCATTGTTACTTAAATTACTTCCATATAGGGAAATCTGGCAGCGGTTAGTACAGGTGCTTCAGTTTCTGGTGATAATGCTCATGTTCCTAGTCAAGTCCAGGACACTATCACCTCTAATATGGTTCCGACTACTGTGGTAAATCAGGGAATGGTACAACCACTGCCAGGACTGGCACAAACTCCACTGGATGGGCAGTTTCAGTACCCTGGTCCATTTTTCTCGAGATGTCCATCTTCCGCTCCCATGAATATGCCTGGCTTCACTCCTCTGAATTCTTCGAGACCTGTTCTCAATAATCCTTCCCATCTTTCAACATCACCTTTCAACCCTGCATACCTGCCTTCATCGTTTGGTCTTTTGCCATCTCTTGTTTCCCCTAGACAAAATCCACCAACAACACAATTTTTGCTGCATGCATATATGGGTCCCCAGCCTGCATCAGTTCAAGCTAATGTTTCAGCTCCACTCACATTCATAGGAAACCGACCACTGCCTGCTGGGAGCTCTACTGGATGGTCAAGCAGTCCACCAGCTCCACAACCAGGTGTTGCATCCATGCTACCACCTTCAAATATACCAACGGCGAATATGGAATCTTCTGTAAACCATCCTATTGCGGCACCAAGTTTTATTTCTATTCCACGGCCTCAAGCAGGACTTCCTTCTACATCTCTGCAAGCAAGAGTTCCAGGTTCTGTTTCCGGAAGTGTTCCAAATTTTGCTCCCCTAAAACCACCAATGATGACGGCTCAAAGCCCTGGCGATTTCACTTTTCAGCCTCATCGACCACAGAATCCATCCTTCCAAACAGTTCCCCAGCCAAGCAGTCACTTTTCAGCACATAACGCTTCTCTTGCCAGACCAATGTTGCCATCTCCAGCACCTCAAGCACCGTCTTTCCAGTTTCCTCAGCCAGGCAGGTCAGGTGTTATCGAGACCACAACTCGGTGACCACATGGGTCAGCATCCATCAGCTCATATGTCTGCTGCTCCCATTGCCAGAAATTCAACTGCCATCTCAGTTTCTCCCAGACTCGCAACATTTCTGGAATCCAGTACCGTTCTACCTCAGACGCCACACCCACCAATGAGACCTGAGTAACTTCAATCCACCTCACCAGATGCCCAATTTGCCAGGTCCTTTGTCTCCAAGGCCAGGAAATTATATTCAAATTCAGCAAAACTATCCTGCTCACGCAACTCGACCTGAGATCCCACGTGCTCCAAATCAACAGTTGAGCAACCACCTTGCATTTTCCTTTGGCAAGTCGGCGTCTGGTCCTGGAGGAGGACAGCAACTTTATGATCCCTTCTCACCCACTTCCGCGAATCAACAGGCAGGGAGGTAATCCAGGAAAGATGTGAAAGCAAGGAAATGATCTATACTAATGTGATTTGATTGCCTTGGTTGGAATTACAATTTTGGATTTAGTGAAACCGGTAACAAAACAAGAATGTGGAGTTCTTGTAGTCTATAGGTCATATTAACATGTTGCTGTTATCTGATTTCTGATAGGACACAACTTCTTTATAGAAACACATTTCCTCATCTTTTTATCAATCGATTTGTTTCCCTTTCGCTGTGAGAGTCGAAAGAGTACCACATTTATATTATAAATCAGTTAAAAGGGACCAAGCAAACCGAGCAATCCAGCGAGCTCATTCAGTAGGCTGGTTCTGTCAAAGCAAGATAGAACCAGCCCTACTGTGTGAGCCAAATGTAGGCCTTCCAAAGCAGCCACTCCTGAACAAGGTTTTAAGAAACATTAGATGCTAGTCAGGCGGCGGGTCGAGACTTTTAGCACCTAAGTGGGGGCCCAACGAACTATACGGATTTAATTAAATTTATTATATAACATATAAATAGATGCTTGCTTGCACTCTAAAAAAAAAAATATTATTCTTGCATTGAGAATATGAGAAAGTTAAAAATTTAAGCCATCAGGGCATTGACTACCAATATACTTTCACACTCCACAAATCCCTCTTTTAATTAATTAGGCCAACACTATGGTTGGTTTAATCAAATATAAAATGGTATATATCCCACAACCTAATTAATTCGTATATACATACCAAATCCCGTATTTCCATTATACCTTGCACTTTTTCCTGCTACTTTTCCATGTCCATGGACGCAAAGGCTGTTTTTCCCATATGACTAACAAAACTCTCTGTCTCTCCAAGCTTACTTTTCTTTTGAGATTCAACATCAAGAATCGGTTCCTCTTCATCTTCTTCGCGTAGCCTTGTCAATGAAGAATACTCAACCTTTTCGTTGTAAACCTTAACCAAAACCAAATAGAAGGACACCCCAAAAATGGCTATTCCCACCAAGAACCAACTAAATTCGAGGTTCACTAAGGACTTGGCTCTGTGAAGTGCCTCGTCTCCATGGCACGTAACCACTTTGGGATCCTCCTCTAAGTTCATGAAGCAACCTTTTGGCATCAATTCAGGTGTCCAAAGCATGAACCCCATGACAATAAGCCAAGCACCTTGGGAAAATATGCTAAGTGACCTCACAAAGCTGACCAAAAAACTCTTAGGGAACCCAATTCCCATAAGGGTTGTGGCCAAAGAAACAAGAACCACAAGCTGCAGAAGCATGTGGTATTGGCCTTCAGGTCCCATGTGATCAGTAGAGTGAAGGTGAAAGAGAAGAAGCTGCTGCCCAAAGGCTATGGCTCCAAGGAGTTGGGTCAAACCATGTTGTGCTTTTAGGGCAATTTTGTCAAGAATGATAGCAAAAGCTGCATAGACCAAGAAAGCCATGGAGATTGAACAGTGCTCAAAGTTGCGGAGACGGTTGGTGGCGATGGTTCCATCGTCATCGAAGGGTTGGTGTTTCTCTGGGGCTATGAAGAGTTCCGTTGCAATGAAGGCAGATGAGCCTCCCATGATTAAGAAGGGCTCCAAATACTTGAATTTGGTGGTGGGAAACCAGGTTGGAGCTGTGTAGGTGTTTGGCTGGTAAAGATGGAGTTTAATGTGGTTAAAGAGGTGCCATAAGCCAATGAGAAGAAACCCAAAGCCTGGTGTTACATGTCCAACTAAAGTGCCCATTTCCAATTGCTTGGTTTGTGTTGGGGAGAGAGAGAGAGGTTTTTTATGTTGTTGGTGTTGTTTAAGCCTAAAGAGAGAGAGAGAGAGAGAGAGAGAGAGAGAGGTTGCTTATGTTGTTGGTGTTGCTCAAGCCTAAAGGAAAAGAAAGGGAGGGAGGGAGGACGAGAGAGAGAGAGGTTGTTTATGTTGTTGGTGTTGTTTAAGCCTAAAGGGAAAGTAAGGGAGGGTGATGGAGAAGGGTGGCAAATGAGAGGGGGATTTTAAAGAGTTCAGGGAGGGGAATGGGGGTGAAAACCTAAGAAGTTTAAAGGCTTTCAAGCTTAGGAGAAATTTTTTAGTGCGCTGGAACACTGATTTGTTACTGCAAGTGAGAGGATTTTAAATGGGTAAATTGTCATTTGACATTTTGAACTATTACTCCAGTTGAAATTGATTCCCTGAACTATTTTTTTTTTGGTAAATTAACCCCATGAACTATTTGAAATAAGCCAATTTACCCTTGTCGGTAAATTTCATCCACTATTTCATCAAATTAAAAGGAAAATTAGTCTTTTATTCATCAATTCTTACTTATCAATTATAAGCAACAATATAATTATGACATGTGAAAACAAAATAATGAGTAATGACAATGTGAGATGGTCTGTTATGTAAACGTTTAGTTTTTTATGTTTTCTCATTATACTATATATTTTTGAATTATTGTGTCCATGTGTCAAAATTTTATTGGTGGTTGTAGTTGACAAGTAACAATTAATGATGAAATGACTAATTTGACCTTGAATTTGTCAAAATTGATTCTGCAATCTAACGGCAAGGAGTTTATTGACTGATTTTAAATAGTTCAAAGAGTTAATTTACCAAAAAATTAATTTAGAAGGTCAATTTGAACTGGAGTGATAGTTTAGGGAGTCAAACAGCAATTTACCCGCTTTAAATATATAGAAAGAAACAAAGACTCGTTTACGATTCGCTAAGGCTCCATTTAGGTTAACTGTGGGTTTTGGTTGTTCTATTATGGGAGTGGTCTCTTAATCTGATGATCCTACTTCTGAATAATTGATTTTTTTTTTTAGATGACGTTTTATCGCATTGCCATCTAACAACTAACAACAATTAATTGAATGATTCTTTGATGTGTCACTCATATTGCGTTACTATTCTCCTCAACCTATAACACTTCGATTTGTTTTTTGCTAATATACTTGGAGTGAGACTTATCAGCTCTTTCATCCACTCTTATCATAACATGTAGGATCATACATCACATAACTTGTATTTCTAACATCCATAAAAATTTCTACGAGTAATCTCTATATCTTCAATATCTTAATACAAGGATTCAAGCAAGCCAGAGTAACAAGCTACAAACCATATCACAATTCGGTTCAAATAAAGTTTTTCCGCCCTTATTAAGTTCCAAACCAATGAACCATTAAAAGAAGTGAAAACTTGATATAACTTCAATTGGTTTAATTAGTCCACTGACTAGGCTTTCACGTCAGATCCTACTGTCATGACTCATTATATATTTGTTCAATACCCCCTTTACGATTTTTATTATTATTTTATTCATACAATAATATATTTACACTATAGGTAGAGGAATAAATTAGCTTCAAACTCATTATTTACGATAATTTGAGTTTACAAATTTAGTTTCTACATCTTTCAAGTAATCTGCTTAACAAAAGTAGTAAGAAACATAATACATAGTAATCATGAAAAACTGGCCTTTGTTTCACGGAAAGAAAAGTTCAAGGGTGAATAGCTTTTCGCATCTTCCAGGAAGAAGCTCAAGTCTGGAAATATGTAGCCATATTTTAGTCTTCTTGCATGTACCATATTTTAGGCCATGCTTTACGTACGTATAAATATACAAAACAGACACCATCCTATCTTGGAAGACAGACATCGGCCATACGGGAAAACACATTTTTGTTTGGAAGCCCAGTCCTCGTGATTAAGACTCGCTAATCTTCGGTAGTCATAACCAAGATCCACATCCTCTTGATCTATTTCCCAGTGAAAAAACACATCCTCGACCTTTCATTTATCTATACACTTTCCTCTTTAGTTTTGTAACACTGTGCTCTACACTTTCTCTTTTTGTTTAAATCTCCAACAAGTAGTTGATACAATGGAATCCCTAACCTCCTACGCAACCATGAGTATAGCCCTTATATTGTCTTTGCTTATACAAAACAGCTGTGTTTCAAATGAAGCTAGGGAAATCTTGAGATGGCTGATGAGACTGCATCGTTGGTAATTAAGTTCATCTGTTCCTCGGTTATTAATTATTCAGTACATGACAGACAGGTGTGCATGGTTCGATTTCACCCGCTTTACCATAAAAACCAAAAACCGAACCGAAGAATATGCTTGGTTTCGGTTTGGTCGATTTATGAACAATAGATGCTGCAAACATACCTAAGAGAGAAAGAGAGCTCTACTCTATGTAATGACCTTTGTTTGAACATAAATATCAACTGATTAAACAAGAATTGTGAACTATTTATCATACTAAAACAGATATACTAAAAAATTCAAACTAAACATTCACTAGTTTAAAAACTTGTCAAAAAGAATCTGCAAATAAAAAGAAAAACAAAACAAAAATCTGTCAATGCATCAAGATTTGAAATCAGTCCTGCAATTTTATTGCATCTAAAACTTATGGCTTCTAATGTCGTTTCTTCTTGCTAAAAGATTCGGACGTTCAGTCCTTAGTAGTGGGTTGTAGTTTATTAGAGTTGCTTTTCTTTTCTGCGGCTGACAAGGAGGCCGCTTGCTTGTTATTTTCTGTTTTACTACTCTTTGCTTTTTCACTGCTTCTTTTCTTAGGTCCATTGTCCTCTGATAATTACAATAAACTCATATAGTTTTGAACCAAAGAATTCGACTTTGAGCTTAATGCGTACCTTGTATTGTTCATGAAGGATTGTGTCATGCATTTGTACCAGAAAGGACTCCAAACTCGTTTGTAAACTTACTCGTTCGCATTCCAATATCAATGAGGGGGAAATAACATCTGATTACTTTAGGAGAGGTTTGTAGTAGATTATTTCCTTTCCTTTTTCATGTACTGTTTGCATTAATATCTTTCCCTCCATTTGCTTTAACCTTCACCATACTGAGGTTCTGAAAATTCATGTGAGAATTTTATCGTTATTCTTGTAGATGGTGTCTTCCTTTCGGGTATGTTTTAGACCCCATTACAAATTTTTTGCATTTATTTTTAAGTTTTCAGTTTAAATATTGTATTAAAAATACATTTGTAGCTTAATAAACGATAAAATCGTTTTCAATTGCTTGTAAAGTTACTCTTAATCATGATAGAAAATATTTAGCAAAATTTTTAAAAAAATGCATTTTTTCTCAAAAAGACATGTGCGGTTTCTAGGTTATTTTTAAAATTTGTACAAAAATTGTCATAAAATCTATTTGCTTTCACCTTCACTGTACCATGAGGTTTGAGATTCTTGTAAGATTTTTTGTTACTATCTTGAAGATGGTGTCCCTTATCGAGAATGTTTTAGGCCCACTACAATTTTGGTCCATTTATTTGTAAGTTTTTGGTTTAAATACTATTAAAAATACATATATTTGTGGGTAAAACTGCTTTTGAGTTACTCTTAATCTTGACAAAAAATAGTTGGCAAAAATAAAATTTTCATCTTTCTCCAAACAAAAATGTGGGCTAACCATCTAGGTTTCAAAGCTATTATGCAAATTTGTAAAAAAATCGTTGTAGAATTTATGTTTTCACCTTCATCGCAAGGTGAGGCTTCGAAAATTTATGTAAAACTTTTTGTTAATATTCCTGTATATGGATTCATGTATCGACAATGTTTTTGGGCCCACTACAATTTTTATTTTTCCTTTGCTCTTAATGATGATACACTATGAGCTGTATGATTGCACCAAGATGCCATATGGAGATAGGGGCTCATTCGATTAATTAGTGATCCCTGGCCCTACCTAACAAGGAGAACAAAAATATTTCACAAAAATAAAAGTTTTGCATTTTTCTAAAAAAAATTGTGGGTTTACCACGGTTTCTAGGCTATTTTGCAAATTAAAAAAAAAATTCGTCGTATAATCTATTTGCTTTCACCTTCACCGCACCGTAAGGTTTTGAAAAATAATATTCAGAGTACAGAAAACCTAGTGCAGTCTAAAGGAACAAATACTAACGAAACACACCCATAGGTGGTCCTACACTGGTGATAATCTGTCAGATATGCCGAGAATTCCTCGTGAGCCACCAAAGGAGCAATCCAAACTAGAACCTGGAGGGGCGCAAAACAAAAAGTGTGAGTGGGCAAAAACAAAGCTTTTCAAAATCATTTCATTATCAAAGTTCTAACCCCTCGCCGTAAAACCTGTATAGTTTCTCAGAAAAATAGAATATACTCATATATAGAAAATATGCCATGTCGAATGCCTCCACATAAAAGGTAAGTAACTCAGGTAATGTCAATCAATGCAATGTAATATGTCAACCAAAGTCACCTAACGTGACCTGTACGGCTGAATCTAGAGCTCAAATCTCCATCTCACTAACTATACCTGCACACGAGTCGGAACCACCTATAGTGGTCTGTACAACAGGACTTGGTGTAAATAAGTACACTCAAGTGCTACGATCACGTGAAGACTGGGCGAATAATCGTGGGTCACCTACGAGTCGCAACCACCTATAGTGGTATATACGACAGAACTGTGCACCTAACTTGGATCCAAGATGAGCGTGTGGTGCGGGAGGTGAACATCACGTGAAGGACTGTACCCTACTCTGGGCGGGAGCACTAACACCAGGGGTGCAGGTTATGAGCTCTCTACGCATCTCACATCACTACTAATCACAAATATAAACCATAACTTACCTGGCACTTACTTGCGCATCCGCAGCACCAAACATACATATATGCAACTACTAATGCATAATTAAATAGGCAAACGCAATGCATGGCATTTAAAACATATAAACGTTTCATTTCATTTTCTGGGAAAATCACAAGTATATAGGTATATACGAAAAACCAAAAGCCCACTCACTAGTATGTGGAAGGGTCGTAACCCCCTTGCCTCGAGTAACTGCGCTCGTCCTCAGGATAGGTCTCACCTATATGCAAAACAACTATAAAAACGTCAATTTAAAACACATAACCAAAACTAGGTAATAACTTCTCAAACAATGCTCAAATGGGGTGTATGAATACACCAACGTGATCTACTCAACCTCACGAACATCCTCATATTTTTAAAATAATTTTTTGACGTCACACGCACCCCCACGCACCGGCCAAGGCACGGCCACATGCATCGCCCACGCGCAGGCGCGTGCCTAGCACACTGACGGCCTCAGTTAACGCCATCAGGAATATTCCATTAAAACTAACAGATTCCGTTAAAGTTAGCCTAACGCCGTTAGGAATATTCCGTCCAAACTGACGGAATATTCCGTCGTCTTCTCCGGCCAACCTCCGGCGCTGTCGCCGTCGCCGTCGTCGGAAAACTGGAAAATTTTCTAATCTTTGTTTCTCACTCGTTTTTCAACCAAATTTCATGAAATTGGTACCAAAATGAAGCTTACAACAATTAGAACAAAACCTTACCACTTTCAAGCCCGGAAACCAACAGAATCTCGCCGGAGAAACTTCACAAAATCCGGCCAAACCTGCAACTCGCAATTCCGACGTCCAAAACCTTCAAATGAACCACCCCGAGCTTCCTAAGAACCTTACCAAGCTTCCTATAACCCTGAAACTCCCAAAAACACACGATTTTACATGTGCATAAACAGTACCCTGAATTGAACATCTCAGGTTCGACGTGAAAACAAAGGTTTCTTACCTGAAATTGGTATGGTTGAACTCGTATGAACCTCACGAACACAAAGGTATAGGTTTTCTACTTCGATCTGTAACGTTTTAGAGTGTTTTGATCCTTGTCCGTATGTAAGTGTAGAAGAAGAGGGAGAGAGAAAGAGAGACTCGGGACAGGGCAGAAGATGAGAATGAGAGTGTGGGTGCGTGTGTGGTCCAGATACAGCCAACCAAATCCCCAAAACAACCACACAACGAAACAAAATCACTAGGGGCAAAATCGTCAATTTACACCTACGGTACGAATAATCTGAGACGAGCTTATCACATATTTGCTTTCACCTTTCGCACCGTGTGATTTTAAAAATTCATGTAAGACTTTTTGTTAGTATAGTTGTAGCTAGAGTCCCATTTAGGCAACGTTTTGGGTGATAGTACAACTTTTTGTCCATTTATTTTTTAGTTTTTAGCTTAAATATTCCATTGAAACTGCTTCAATTGCCTTATAAAGTTACTCTTAATCATGACGGAAAATATTTCTCAGAAATAAAAATTTTCATTTTCTCAAAAGGAAAAAAACGTGGGCTAACCATCACAGTTTCTAGGCTATTTTGCAAATTTGTACAAAAATCGTCGTAAAATCTATTTGTTTTCTCCTTCACGACATTGTTAGATCTTGAAAATTCATGTAAGTTTTTTTGGTTAATATTCTTGTACATGAAGTCCATTTTCTAGAATGTTTTGAGCCGTAGTACAATTTTTGTTCAACTATTTTCAAGTTTTCGGTTTAAATATTCTATTAAAAATACATCTATGGCTCAATAAACGGTAAAATAGCTTTCAATTGCCTTATAGTGTTACTCATAATCATGACTGAAAAATATTTAGCAAAATAAAAGTTATCCATTTTTCTTTTAAAAAAACATGAGCTAACCATCACGGTCTCTAGGTTATTTTGCAAAATTGTACAAAAATTGTCATAAAATCTATTTGCTTTCACCTTCACCGCACCATAGGGTTTTGAAAATTCATGTAAGACATTTTGTTAATATTCTTGACGGCATATATTTTGCAAAAAATTTAAAAAAAAATTGCATTTTTCTCAAAAAAAAAAAAAAAAAAAGGTGGGCTAACACGGTTTGTAGGCCATTTTGTAAATTTGTGTCAAACTTCTTGTTGATACTTATAGATGAACTTTCGTTTTAGCAATGTTTTGGGCCTCATTACCATTTTTGTCCATATAGTTTTAAGCTTTCTGTTTAAATATTATATTAAGAATACATTTGTGGCTCGATAAATGGTAAAATCACTTTAAGTTAACTTATAAAGTTACTCTTAATCATGACGGAAACTGTTTCAAAAAAAATTAAAAGTTTCCATTTTGCTCAAAAGAGAACATTGGCTAACCTCACTGTTTCTAGGTTATTTTGCAAATTTATACAAAAATCATCATAAAATCTATTTGCTTTCTCCTTCACAGCAAGATTTTGAAAATTCATGTAAGACTTTCTTTTAACATTGTTGTAGATGGAGTCTTGTTTCGGCAATATTTTGGGCGCTAATACAATTTTTGTCCATTTATTTTTTAATTTTTGGCTTAAATACTTTATTAAAATACATTTGTGACTCAGTAAACGTTAAAACCGCTTTCAATTGCCTTATAAAGTTATTCTCAATCATGACTGAAAATATTTGGAAAAACAAAAAATACATGCACTAACTATCACGGATTCTAGGCTATTTGGCAAATTTGTGAGAAATCGTTGTCAAATTTATTTTCTTGGACCTTCACCACACTGTGTGGTATTTGAAAATTCATGTAAAACTTCTTATTGATATTCTTGTAAATGGAGTCCTGTTTCAGCAATGTTTTAGGTCATAGTTCTACATTAGCTCCAAATACTCTATAGCTTTTCTTAAATTCTCTTTTCAAGTCCTTAATTTTTTACAATTACCATCACATACTTTAAAAAGGTTAGCATGCGGAAGAGACTTTAAAAAGCTATACACCACCGGTCCATCACATGTCTTTTCTTAAAGATTTGGAAAGACACTTTAAAAAGAGATATGCCTTACATGGAACTAATGAAAGAAATTGTGCAAAACCGATTACAGTGAAATTTTAAAATTCATATAAACAACCTTATTTAGTGAAATAAAACTTAATTATTGTTGCAAATATATTTAAATCCTACTAGTCATGGAAGTGCGTGGTTGGCCATAGGTGTATTTTCTCAACGAAACTTCCATAAGTGTACTTTTTATGGGCCCCACTACTAAGTATTAGACATTTTTTCTTTTTAGGAAACTACTAAGTTTTAGACTTTAGGACGGAAGTGATGACTGCGTAATGCATGAGCAGTGACCAACAATATCAAACGTATTTTATCCTCCTCATGCGGTTGGAGGAGCTTTGCACTTGCTTGTCAAACTCAAAAACAAAGTGTTAAAACTATAAAATTAGTTTCACAACCGATTTATTTATTCATTAAATAGGACTATTGTAATATTAGGCTAATTTTCCCAGTTATTAATTTATTATATCGAAGCTGATGTTGTTTAGAAAAATAACATATTTTGAGTCCAAGGCAAGGAGCCATATGGATGGTAATGATTTAGTGAAAAATCTCTAATCTTAAACTAATCTTTATGAACTTAAACAATGTCATCCTGTGAATATTTCTAAGTCTTTTGTTTAATGATACTTAATTTTAAAATAATGGGATCCTTAAGGGGCATCTTTAATCCACTATAACACATCATAAAGAATTCATTAAAACAAGGTACAAGGTCATCTTGGTAAACCATAAACTTATATTGGCAAACAATATATAAATTTCAATAGCAAGATATTGATTTTGTTAAATACATATATCCACATGAATTATATATGGACATCAAATGATAATTGAATTACATATATGTAATATTATACAGACTCTAAATTCCGAAGGCATGATAAATTATCTCTCTTTCAATAATGAACTTTTGTTCACATGGCACACACCAAAAACCAAAGATTGAACCTAAAGCTAAAACCCATCAATATCAATGGAAACTAAACAATTCCTTACACCAATATGTGCTCCTCTAAACACCTACATATATACTTTCACACTAGACAAATCCCTCTTTTAATTAATTAGGAAAACATTATGGTTGGTTTAATCAAATATAAAATGGCATATATCCCACAACCTAATTAATTCATACACACATAACTAATCCCATATCTCCATTATAGCTTGCACTTTTCCTGCTACCTTTCCATGTCTATGGGCGCAAAGGCTGTTTTTCCCATATGATTAACAAAACTCTTTGAGTCTCCAAGCTTACTTATCTTTTGAGATTCAACATCAAGATCCGTATCCTCTTCATCTTCTTCGCGTAGCCTTGTCAATGCAAAATACTCAACCTTTTCGCCGTAAACCTTGACCAAAACCAAATAGAAGGACACCCCAAAAATGGCTATTCCCACCAAGAACCAACTAAATTGAAGATTCACCAAGGACTTGGCTCTGTGAAGTGCCTCATCTCCATGGCACCTAACCACTTCGTGACCCTCCTCTAAGTTCATGAAACAACCTTTTGGCATCAAGTCAGGTGTCCAGAGCATGAACCCCATGACCATAAGCCAAACCCTTGGAAAAATATGCTAAGTGACCTCACAAAGCTGACCAAAAAACTCTTGGAGAAACCAATTCCCAATAGGGTTGTGGTCAAAGAAACAAGAACGACAAGCTGCAGAAGCATGTGGTATTGGCCTTCAGGTCCCATGTGATCAGCAGAGTGAAGGTGAAAGAGAAGAAGCTGCTGCCCGAAGGCTATGGCTCCAAGGAGTTGGGTCAAACCATGTTGTGCTTTTGGGGCAATTTTGTCGAGGACGATGGCAAAAGCTGCATAGACCAAGAAAGCCAGGGATATTGAAGAGTGCTCAAAGTTGTGGAGATGGTTGGTGGGGATGGTTCCATCGTCATCGAACGGTTGGTGTTTCTCTGGGCCTATGAAGAGTTCCATGGCAATGGAGGCAGATGAGCCTCCCATGATTAAGAAGAGCTCCAAATACTTGAATTTGGAGGTGGGAAACCAGGCTGGAGCTATGTAGGAGTTTGGTTGGTTAAGATGGAGTTTGATGTGATTAAAGAGGTGCCATAGGCCAATCAGAAGAAACCCAAAGCCTGGTGCTACATGCCCAACTAAAGTACCCATTTCCGATTGCTTGATTTATAGTGGGGGCAGAGAGAGTGAGAGAAAGAGAGAGGGGTTGTTTAGTTGTTGTTGGTGGTGGTTGTTTAAGCCTAAAGGGAAAGAAAGGGTGAGAGTGATGGAGAAGGGTGGCTAATGGGAGAGGCATTTTAAAGTATTGAGGGAGGGGAACGGGGTTGAAATTCTAAGGTCTAGAGGCTTCCAAGCCTAGGAGGTTAAGAATTTTTATTTGAAGTGCCTGTTTGGTGGCTTGACTAGCAAGATTAACATTGGTTGACAATTGACCATAATTAAGGCTCCAAGCAATGACATCAGGAGCAAGGTAAAGGCTGCCAGCCTTCTAGAATGATAGGAGCACAACTTTTGGGTTTTCACTTTGTCCACATTTGAAATGACAAAATCACCTCTGTTTTAATTTGTAAAAGACTGGTTTATTAGTCTCTAAATTTTTATACTCTTTTAGCTTGTCAACGATGTCATTGGCAGGATAAGGAAGTAAAGAATAGTTTAAATATCTTAATCCCACTTTAATTAATATTAAGATCTTTTGTGCTGAAATCTCATACCTGGAAGACTGTGCAGGTAATGATTAACAAATTTGGGATAATATCAGTGTTGTTGGAAGTAGACCGTTGGCCCAGCTTTCTAAAAGCTGATGACAATATCAGTGTTGTTAATAAACCCTTGACCCATCTCTGATAGTTTAACGGTTTGATTCACCTAATAAGGAAAAGAAAAAGTCAATGAAAGGTCTTCTCTAACATACGAATTCATTATATCTTATAGTACAACGTAACTGTATATAATACATTACATCAAGGGCATTGTAGTCATTACAAGTGCGACAAGTTATATGTTAATGTTTGTTTGGCACTTTTGTTATCCAAAAGAAAAGAACAGATAATTGGAAAGTCAGGTCTTTGTTTCGTAGGATTTTGGGTTCACATGTTTTTGGTCATTTTCTTCTTCTTGCACGAAAGTTCGAAACTACGAAATTTCTTCATGACCTATTCACGATTTTGGTACGTACATGTCTGCAGAAAATTTGAGGTAGAGTAGGGAAAAAAACCCTCGCAGATTATCCACCTACTTAAGCAAACTTTTTAATATAAACGATATGTTACATGCATTTACAAATTCTACACTAAAAAGATAAGTGAGGGTTTAAATTCGAACACAGTGAGTTGAACCATCATGTCGCAATCTCGATCTTTTAAAAAAATAACGAGGAAGTCATTGACAAATTAATCTATACACACACACACACATACACACATTATCAATCAAATCTTCCAATATATTTTTCCACGAAACGAAAAAGAATTAAAAAAATGTGTCATCGCATGTGTCATTTCTGCAACATATGTAAATTGGTGATCTCTCTATTATCCTTACTAAAAGTTTATGCACCTTGCGTGTGCGGTGCCACTACCATGATTTGTTGTCCATGTCCCTTCTATTTTGTCCCAAATAATCGTGATTTCTTAATTCTTATCCTTATATGAAGTTGGCAGATGAGGGTGTTCGACTTATTGTGTCTCGTCAAAGATAATCCCCAACACCTCTAAACCATCTGTATTTTTAAGAAAATATAATACGCGGTTGTTGATTTTGATTGTGAATAAGGCAAATTTTGTGTGTATTATGAAGGCTTTATTTAGTAACAAAAATAGATACTCCATGATAATTTGAGTGGATTAATAGTTTTTTTTTTTTTTTTTGGTCAAAAGTGGATTAATAGTTCACAACCTTGTTCTGGATATATTAATCAAGCAGGAAAGTTCCTAATTATTGGTTTATTTGATCTAGTAGAATGATAGAAATAAAGACTGCACTGGCGGCCATAAGCTGTACGGTCCAAACCTGATATAAGCTTCAATGGCTGCTACATTGGGATTCTTGGGAGTCAAGTTTTCTAATTACACACGTAGCTCACCCAGCTTGACATTTTAATTATTATTTTTTTTTTAAGAAAAGACAATATTATATAATTAGATAAAATAAAAGTTTTAGCACAAATACAGAATGTTAAAACTTAACCCATTTTATGATACGATAAAAGAAAAAATAAAAAGATACGATAAAGAATTAAGCGAGATAAATTACTAAGACTTTACCATGACCTTATCTAAATTAATTAGTGAAACATATGATGGCCGCCTCATTCGACATATGCTGTTTGAGTCATGTGAACAGCATCAACTGCTTCTCTAACAAAACTGATGGCAAATGGCTAATGAAAAAGACATATATGCAATTAAGGGTGTAGCTAATTAGACACTAGGGCTTTTTAAAAGTGTAGGACTGAAAGGGACAAGGTGAGAAGAAACAAAGATGAGAAGCACGATCGATGTTAAGAAACATATATAAAATGAACATCCTTCAAATATGCTTTTCTTTTTCCCTTTTTCCAGATGAACACTTAGGCCTGATTTGGTACTGAGGTGATTCTGAAAAAAGCTGATATCAAAAAAAGTTGCAAGCTGTTTTTGTGTTTGGTAAACATTCAGCTTCCGCTTTTTTTCACAGTTTTGGGTGGAAAAAAGCCAAAAACAAGAAGCTGCAAAACCCAGCTTTGAAAAACTGGTTTTTTTTCACATCTATTTTACATAAAAGTTTACCAAATACTATAATACTGTTTTTTTTTTTCAAAAGCACTTTTACAAAAAAGTTTACCAAACACTCTGCTGCTTTATTTCACAGCTGCTTATTCTCACAGCATAGCAGAATCAGTTTTTTTTCAAAGCACAGCAATACCAAATCAGCCCTTAAAATCCTCAGCTTATTTAGCAGCATTCTTGCAAGTTATATTTGAAATGTTAAAAATGATTTCCATAGGCCTTGTAGATTTGAGGCATATATATTCTAATTTGGTTCCAACTCATGCGAATAATCATGAACATCTTCTAAACACATTTCATTGTAATAATGTCATCAATCATTTTGATTTGTGTGGACCCTAGCAATAATGATTACAAAGTCTGAAACACACGCGATATAGACAATTGATAATTCTTCGTATGTTCATGTGTGTTCTTTTTGTTCTGTTTATGGATTTAAACCTCATAATGAGTTAAAATCATATATTATGTCCCCATTGTTTCTGTACAAGGATTTTTGCATATATGTATGTATGTACGTATATTGATATAATAGAAACTTCTGATAAAATACTCACTTATAATTGAACAGATAAAGTACGTTACATGGTCTATTTTAGGGATTGTCGCTTACCTATTCAATAACTTTAGCACTAGATAAAGTACGTTACATAGTCTATTTTAGGAATTATCGCTTACCTATTCAATAACTTTAGCACTAGACATTCCAAAAAAGGATAGTGTACTATTAAATCGGGTAAATTGAATTCAATAACAAATGCATATTGGTATTCCAGCCTTCCTTCTCCCCATTTCTGTTTGTAGGGCCCGCACTGTATGCATTTGGATCACCAATGACGTTGGGCCAACCTCAACCCTAAATCCTCAAAGATAAATGCATGCATTTTATAATGAAATGAGCATCACATTTTTAATAATTTGTCAAACTTTCCCATCCAATATCAATACACATATGCTTTGACTTTGTGGCACTAAAATAATCCATATAAGCTACAATAAACTATCTTAAGAGCTTAATTACTAATATATTTTAAAATTTTATAAGCAAAAGTTCTATAAAATTCCTCTAGTTTTTGGGCCATTACTAATATATTCTAAAAAATTCTCATCATGTGTTCAAAAAGTTACAATTCCTAGAAAAGTTCACTATACCTCACAAGATTAAACTGTATATTCCACTATTAAATTATTTGATAGACAACGAAATTAAAATAATTATCAAATGAACCCTAAAAGAGCAAGTCTTGGCATAGCAAAAATATTGCTCTTTTGTGATCAAAATATCACGGTTCGAGTCATGGAAACAACTTCTTTACAAGGCAAGAGTAAGGATGCGTACGATAGACGTTCCCCCTCCCCCGACCTTCGAAAATTGAGCAATCTTATTAGCTTGGGGCCACAGTTGCCTTTTTTTAATCAAATGAACCTTAAAATTTAGCAAAGCCTTCAAATTATTTAGCCAAATGGGTGCTTTAATTTTAATAATTATAAGGCTTATTTTTAGCGACGCCCCCTAGAACTTCATTTTGATCTCACTTTACCCCTGTAATTCAAAAGTCACCACTTTACTCCTTGAAACTCAAAATTCGTTCCATTTTGACTTGTGGACTCTCTCTTCTCCTTGAAACTTATAGGTTGCCTCCTAAAACATATGTGGGATCCAACACCCAATAAGACTATGCCTCATGTGCAAAAAAAAAAATTGATTATAAATCTCCATTCTGCATTAACATTCAACAATCTAAGAATATTAAGTTTAAAAGAAATTGAAGACGTAAAAAAAAATTAAAAAAAATTGATTAACCTAGCGCACCCGAATCAAACCCACATAAGAAACTAATAGATCTAAAGGCATGTGGAGTGAATTTTGAGTTGTATAGAGATGACTTTTGAGTTTCAGGGCAAAATAAGATCAAAATCAAGTTTGAATGGGCAAAGTGAAATAACAACTTTTGAGTAAAATAAAACTTTGAGTTTTAGAGAGTAAAATAACAACTTTTGAGTTATAAGAAGTAAAGTGAAATTAAAATCGAATTTCAAATTTACGTAGCTGAAAATAAGCCTAATTATAATTTGGAGGAATTGAAGTGGGCTTTAGTTGCCTGAAATGGATCAGTGCGCACAATTTGGTTATATCTTTAAGCAGGCTTTAGCTCACAGAACCGAAGGGTGCAAGTGGGCTGAAGAGAAAATGCCAATCCTATTTGATATACTTTCGTTGAAGCTCTTAGGAGTTAGGACCATCAACTTCAGCTGCATACATCACTGCACTTCCACTTCACATATCGTAATGATAAACAGTTGTGACCTTCTTTTAAATTCTTAGAACTTCTATCACCACCCCCAAACCCATCGATGTCTTGAATGTGCTACCAAAGGCTTTGTGGAAGTCGAAATATGAGAGCACTCATCTTGGGATGGACTTACTACTTAGATACTTTCAGCAGTTATTCGCTTTACACTTAGTTACCCAACGTTTACCATGTGCAAGATAACTTGTGCACTAGAGATGCGTCCTTTCTGGTCCTCTTTAGGGCCCCAAATGACACTATTATTTCTTATCACATTCACTCAATGTTTAGGTTGAAATCCCAATTTCATTTTCTATTTCTTAAAAACCTTTTGTATTCTTTATGCTAAGAACAAAAGTAACCAAACAAGAGCTTAGGTCCACTAAGTATAGGGTTTTAGGTTCACCAAACCAAATAAGACCATTTTCTAATTGGCAATATTTTAACATGATTTGAATTTTCAATGCTAAATGGTCACTCCCCTTCTTTTTTTCTTAACAAAACCCTACTCTGTTTAGTACTAATGTGTTAGCCAAAACGATGATGAAATCCCAATTTTGGTCGACTTGCTGCAATATCTTCTCAACAAGCAGTGACAAGTTTGCGACCTAAGAGGTGCGATCATGACCAAAATACCTCCCCTCTTAGCTAACCCAAGTCATAGTTCTGTCGCTTCTTTCTTCATTTTCCATCATTTTGGTCCAAGGAAAGAACCCAGGTGTTGTTAGAACAAAGCTTTTGGGGCTGAAAAAAGAAGAAAAACTTAGCCACTTTCGGTTGTATTGGCACGACATTGTTAGCGGTTCAAATCCCTGTTCAGTTGCAGTGGTGAAACCAGTCTCGAATTCATCAACAGGGTTTGGTTTTATAAGCATGATTGATGATCCACTTACTGAAGGGCCTGAAATGAGCTCAAAATTGTTGGGAAGGGCTCAAGGGTTTTATGGATCTGCTTCACAAAAAGAGGCTGGCCTATTGATGGCCATGAATTTTGCTTTCATTCAAGGCAAGTATAATGGTAGCACCATAACTGTGCTAGGAAGGAACCAAGTATTCAACAAGGTGAGGGAGATGCTAGTGATCGGAGGCAGCGGGCTTTTCTGGTTTGCGACGGGTTATGTTGAAGCAAGAACTCACTATTTCAACCTCACTACTGGGGATGCTATAGTTGAGTATAATGTCTATGTGCTGCATTACTTATCATGCTTAGTTTCTGGGCACATTTACTTTTTCCTTTGCTTGTCTAGCTTGCTTTTGTTTTAAGGTCTTGTAACATATATATATATATATATATATGCTGATTTTGGATCATGCTGTCCCTTATAATCTGAGGATGAACATTTTTAATCCAAATTCATACAACTTGAATTAGTATCCAATTTATTATATATGTCCAAGTGTGCAAGAAATCATTTAGACTATGTACCATTTTACTTGTGAATTTGCGATGTCCCTTCCTGTGCAATTATTTGTAGTTTTTTACCTCTCATATTTTACCACAAAAAGCTGTCAAGTGGTTCACTCTTTTGCTATAGTTGCAGCTTTTGAAGAAAATTAAGTCACAATTAAAATAAAAGATCATGCCATATGTGTTGATCACCACCGTTTTTCAAGCCATAATTATGTGGTTATGATTGATTGTGATCGAGTTGCAACAATTAAAGCTATTGAGAGTAGTTGTACCACTGAGATATGTCTTCTTGTATACATCTCTCACTCACACGTGATGCGAGATGTGTATACAATAGAATATATGCCATGTTGTATGAATGATTCTCCAAGCCATGAATGGATTCACTTTCACTCAAAGTTATGTTTGCATACCACCGACATTTTCTTATAAAACTTTTACTGTAGTAAAAAGAAAACAGCACTTTTTCACATAGACAGAGAGATGAAGTAAGGCTTACGGACCACGGTACAGGAGCACGTATATATGATGATGTCTTTTGTAGAGGAAGTAGACTCATAGATGGTGATGCATATGGTATGGATACCCAATTTTCAAGTTTTATTTAATAAATAAAATGCATCATTTCCATGGAAAGACAAAAGGACTTGGGTCCACCAAAAACTAGAGATCAAAAGTAAGAGTTAGGCCACTAAAGCCGGAACAGGATCCCTTATAAGCCCAAAAAATTGAGTTCAATGATCAAATGATTCGGATCATTAAAATTTGATCTAATAGCTACAAACAGAGATCCTTCTAAAAATTATAATAATTGTAGCTGTTGGATCAAATTTCAATGATCTGGATCATTTGATCATTGGGCTTAGTTTCTTTAGGTCCGGAAGGAATCCGGTTCCACCAAAACCTACATGTTAGTCATGAAAAACTATGCTTTCCAAAAAAAAATTATCCAGTAATCCAAAAAAAGAAAAAGGGTTAATTACAAAAAACTACCTCAAGTATGGGTCAAATGACACTTTCATACCTCATCTTTTAAAATTGACAATGTCATACCTCATCTTACGAATTTGTGTCAATGTTATACCTTCCGTTAGTTTGGCCGTTTATTCTCAGTTAAATGCTGACGTGGCTTGATCTGGGACCCATTTTTATTAAAAAATTAATAAAAAAAATTATTAAAAACAAAAAAAATCATTTAATATTATTTAAATATTAAAATAATAAAAAAATTATTTTAAAAAAAAAAAAAAAAAAAAAAACCAACGTCAATCTCCCTTCCCCCCCCTCTCTCCCTTCTCCCCATCTTCATCTTCTTCCCCTTTCTGCAACTACAACCCAGAAAAACAGAAGAGAAAAAAAAAAAAAAAAAAAAAACCAATTTGTTTTCCTTGCTCCTCACCCCCTCTTCTCCCCACACCCACGCACCCAACCTCCCCACCTTCGCACCCCAACCTCGCACCCACTATCTACAACCCCTAAAAAAAAAAATAAAAAAAAAAACCCAGAAAAAAAAACCCATTCTCCTGGGCGAGGAGAAAATGGGCGGCGGGGGTCCGGGGGGGGGGGGGGAGGGGGGGTGGGGGAATGGGTGTGGAGAGGAGAGGGTGGGTGTGAGGGGGGCGAACTGGGTTGCTGCTGTTTGTTTGTTTTTTTTTTTTTTTTTTTTTTTTTTTCTTCTTCTTCTTCTTCTGCACGGGATGAACTGGGGACTTTTTTTTTTTTTTTTTTTTTTTTTTTTTTCTTCTTCTGCACGGGATGAACTGGGGACTTTTTTTTTTTTTTTTCTTCTCTCTTCTTCTTCTTCCCTCTTCTTCTTCTTCTTCTTCTTCTTCTTCTTCTGCAGGGGGACGAACTGGGCTTTTTTTTTTTTTTTTTTTTTTTCTTCTCTCTTCTTCTGCTTTCCTCTTCTTCTTCTTCTTCTTCTTCTTCTTCAGGGGGACGAACTGGGCTTTTTTTTTTTCTTTTTTTTTTTTTTCTTCTCTCTTCTTCTGCTTCCCTCTTCTTCTTCTTCTTCTTCTTCTTCTTCTGCGGGTTAGGTTGGGGGGGGGGGTGGGGTTGGGTGGGAGTGGACGGGTTTGCTGCTGTTTTTTTTTTTTTTTTTTTTTTTTTTTTTTCTCTTCTTCTTCTTCTTCTTTCTCCTTCTTCTTTTCTGGGTTGCTGGGTTGCAGGAAGATGATGGGGAAGAGAGAGGGGGAGATACACGAAAGGAGAGGGAAGATAATGGCTGTTTGTTTTTTATTTTTTTATGTACTTTTTTTTATTATTTTAATATTTAAATAATATTAAATGATTTTTTTTGTTTTTAATAATTTTTTTATTAATTTTTTAATAAAAATGGGTCCCAGATCAAGCCACGTCAGCATTTAACTGAGAAATAAACGGCCAAGCTAACGGAAGGTATAACATTGACACAAATTCGTAAGATGAGGTATGACATTGTCAATTTTAAAAGATGAGGTATGAAAGTGTCATTTGACCCATACTTGAGGTAGTTTTTTGTACTTAACCCAAAGAAAAACTATGCACCATGATTCTGGGAGGGGTAGTGTTGTTCACACTTTTTTTTTTTTTTTACCTTCTAGACATTCTTGTTAATTTTTATTCATTAATATTTTTTAATTCATTCAATCTAGTGATCGGAGTTTGAAAAAAAATACATAAGAAGTAAAAATAAGTGTATAAATAAGACCAACATTCAAGAAGCCATTCAACCCCTTCAATACTTTACCTAAAGATCATTCTTTCTTTTTCTTCAACTTCTTTACCAAACCCTTCTCATAATTACCTCACCACAATTTCCTACAGACACAGCACGCCTCATACCAATTAAGTGTTGAGTTGTTTAGTCATTTTAGAAAAGTAATTAAGACCCAATTGGATTAACTAGTGAAACATTAAGTTTAATTATGCAATGTCACAACCTGACCCAAAAGAAAAGGGACAAAAAAATGTCGGTAGCCTGTGGTTGGTGGTAACCATGATGGAAAAAATACCCAACTTGGTCAAGCTTTATCACTCATTCCACACTATATATGTCAACACAAAGCTTCTCAATTTCTAAACCAAACTAGCGACTTTGTTAGATATAGAGCTTCAACCATGGCCAGAACACCTCAAATCGTGGCTACACAATTCATAATTCTCTCACTTCTATCTTCGTTTGCCCTAATTCTTGTCCAAGGAGATGATCAAGAATTTGTCAGAGCCTTGGACCGCAAGCTTCTGGGTCTCAAGAAAGAGAAGTTCAGCCACTTTAAGATGTACTGGCACGACATTATTGGCGGTCCAAATCCCAGTTCAGTTCGAGTGGTGAACCCACCAACCAATTCATCAACAGCGTTTGGTTTAATTAGCATGATTGATAATCCACTCACTGAAGGGCCTGAATTGACCTCAAAATTACTGGGAAAGTCTCAAGGGTTCTATTCGTCTGCCTCGCAGAAAGAACTTGGCCTGCTGATGGCCATGAATTTTCACTTCATCCAAGGGAAGTACAATGGCAGCACTATAACGATTCTAGGAAGGAACCAGGTTTTCAACAAGGTGAGGGAGATGCCTGTCGTTGGAGGCAGTGGGCTTTTCAGGTTTGCAAGAGGTTATGCTGAAGCAAGAACTCATACATTCACTCCAACCACAGGAGATGCCACTGTGGAGTATAATATCTATGTGCTGCATTATTGATGATATCTTTTTTTTTTTTCTTTGCTACCTTTTTTTCTTTGTTCCTTTTTTTTTCTAATTATGTTGGTCATTTCAGTGCTTAGCTTTTAAGATGACTGGAAGCGTTTTTGGTAAAAATATTTTGTAAACCAATCCTTACCAAGAAAGCAAGTGAATTTTGAAAAAACATGTAAGTGCTTTTGGAACCAATTTTTTTTTCTTAAAAACGCTTTCAGTTATTTTAAAAGTATTTGTGAACAAGTTCTTAGTAGGGTGGTTGAGTTTACTTTATCAAGTATTGGCAAACATGAGTAGGAACTAATTTAGAATTTAGTATTTGTATGCCTGTTTCTGTATGAATCTTTGAGTTTACTTTATCAAGTATTGGCAAACATGAGTAGGAACTAATTTAGAATTTAGTATTTGTATGCTTGTTTATGTATGAGTCTTTCTCCAAGGCTATATGCATTTGGTTGGTGTTCAATAACTCGGCAGAGGACGGATAGATGAAAAATAAATTTTCTTCATTTCAAGCCTGCCAAAATTTTAGGGGTCTCCCCAAGTTTCTTTTTTTGTGGTTCAATGGAGGGGAATAACCTACTTGCAACAATTCTTCTTTCTTATCTCTCTCTCTCTCTCTTTGGATGCCTAAAAATTTGACGAGAGAGATGAACTGATGAGGAGGAGCATACAACCTATTGTATACGGGAGATGATTTTTACACACCTCCTTTAACTTGTTTACACACCCATCTTTGTTTTTTGACATTAAATTAAAAAAATTAATTAACAACGGTCGAGATCAAACACGGGTGAGAGAGTGTTTATCATTTGACAATGTCTACAGCTAGCGGGATACAATTCCTTCTTCCTTTTTTTTTTTTTTTTAATTTTATTTTTGGTACTTCATTTGACACAATAGGTTAACAAATCAAAAGATGAGAAAAGAAGAAACAAACTAATTTCAAATTTTCAAAAAATAATAATAACTTCAAAGTTCAAACTCATAATTTTATTGTCTCGACATAATTCTTATGCAGTTATAAAATGCGTTTCATACATGCCTAATCCTAAAACAAGCAAGAAAACAACCATCTTGAACTTTAATAACAAATTTGAAAGCAATCATAATTTTTTTTTTCTCGACTAAAATCTTCTAAAACATAAAATAGAAAATACTCCAATATAAAAAATAAACCAAATTGCTAACTTTTCCAATACAATTTTCTTTCGTAGTGGGCATTCATATATATGATGTGTGTAAATCAAAATAAAAAGAAAAGAAAACTAATGAAAATGACTTGAAAATTTTGAGTTTTAATAATAATAACAAAATAAAGGGTAAAGTGAATAGTACCATGATTGACGTTTTAATGTAAAAATGTGATTTTTTGTTAAAATAAACAATACCGTGACCTTTTCGTTAAAATTTTCTAAAAAGAAAGGGTTAAGTGAGGTCAACCGACCAACCTTTTTTTTTTTCGGGAATTTATCCCAACCTTTTTCTTTTGGAAAATAATTGATCTCAAACAGATGCAGGTGGCACTCCAGATTATGGGACAATGACTTGCCCACGATTAGTAGGAAAAGTCTAGTAAAAGAGACATGCCAACTTGGCGAGTTATACAACATAATTACGACGATGCATCAAAATATCCTTGTTTAAATGGGTTTTAAGGAAATATTTACCGTTTTTCTATTAGACGATATTTTAATTCAAAAATTTTAATTCATAAATAAGAAATTCAAACTTGAATGCAAATAACGGATCTTTCTTATGCGTATCTTTGTGTTGTCTAACCATTCATTATTCACTTCACTGCACGAAAACAGTTTTATTATAATTTATAACGTAACTAATTCTTTTTTATTATTAATTCCAGTGTGGAATTAATAAATGAAAGTCAAATCATTTGAAAAAAGAGTTTTGCCGAACGGCATTGTTGACCTGACCTTTAGATAAACCTACAAAACCACACGTAAGACTTGTAGGCATAAAGAAGTGCCAAAATCATGACTAGGCTCTCCCCATCTCGGCATTCCGGTTCATAATTTTCTCCACCTCTCTTCCTTTGCCTTGATCTTGGTTTCTGGAGAAATTTGAGAGCCCACTTGGTACTCTATTTGAGTTCAAATTTTTTAATTCAAAAATTGTTTTTTCAATTTTCAACCTAAAATCTTGTTTGATAATTTTCTTTTCAAAACTTGAACTCAAAAATAACTAAACAACTAGCCTAAAATTTAAGAACAAGAAAAGTCAGTTTTTACTGTTTTTTTTCTTCCTTCTATCGAGAACTATTTTTTTTCCCAATATATGCGTGACCTTGGCGTCAAGTCCATAGGCACAGAGCATCTGACTCAGAGATGCCGACAACTGAGAGACGTTTCCACGCTTCCCTCCCAACTCCTGATCCACCATCCTCTCACTCTAATCATCCAAAAAACCCCAGCCCCACCTCCTCCACGCCAATTGACAGAGGTGCAAGATTAACAAGTAGAAGAAAATAACACAAAATCAGCCAGTTGTCAAAACAAATGAACAAAGCTTTACTTCAAGCTTAATTGCTCAGTTACCATGGTAATTTTTGAAAATTAGCAACTAAATTCATCACAGGATATGAATTATATTAAATACATAAAAGTATTAGAGCTAGTTCCTAAATTATAAGTCCCCTACCATTAAAATAAAAATAATAATTAACACTATACGTATACATAAATAGTTAAATTTACGAGACTAAGTTATTAATTTTCCCCCCTTACCATTGGAGATATCCTTAATGTTTTAAGAAATGAGTATCAAAGGTGGACCATAAAATGGAAACCTAGTATATAAAAGATCATTAGATGGGTCCATCAAATATTATGCCGACGCTTAATGGGACACCACATGTCCCTTGATTTCTTGACCAAAAATACTTTGATTTGAGTCATCATGATGCTGCCAAGTAATTTCAAGTTGCTTGGTTTCTTGTAGTTGTAGGCCCCTTTCCGTAGTTGGTTATACATTTAGGTGAAAAGAGATTCTCTTCGGGTCTTTCCTATCAAAATCACCGGATCAAATGATTCGAGCATTTTAAATTTCATTCAACGGTAAAAAATTATCATAATTTTTAAAAATCAAAACAAGTGGACTGTTAAATAAAATTTGGAAGACCCGTATCACTTGATCCGATGACCTTGATGAAAGAAATTTGAAGGGGATCTCTTTCCCATTTAGATAAACCCAGTTACGGATGAGGCTCTGAATGATTTTAAGCAGCTTGTGCATGTGTGGTTTCTAAGCCCTGAAGAAGTCTTGACCATTTTTAGTGGCCACAACAATTCATGTGAATCATCTTCTCCTCGACCTTATGGTTATAAAAATTGTCGTGAATTTTAACGAAAAGCTTTCGGTACTGTTCACTTTAACGAAATACGACATTTTTACACTAAAAAGTCAATCATGGTACTATTCACTTTACCCTTTATTTTGTCATTATCGTTAAAACTCAAATTTTCAATTCATTTTTATTAGTTTTTCTAAAATTGTAGATCAATTATCGTTCGATCTTAATTCAATAAAATGTAAATAACAAAAAAAATATGTCTATATGCGTATAAATATTATTGACTAACAACTATTTAACTAATAATGCATGACTGATTGACCAATTGTTTCACATCGTGCTAAGAGTTACTTTGCTTCTAAATTTTTATACATATTCATATACATTTGTTGTGTTGATCATTTTATATATGTTCCGATTCAAATTGAAGCAAGCATTCAGTTGCACATAAAGAAAAGTGGATGTGTAAAAAACAAGAACATACATCTGTATCCCTTTCACTAATTTCCTTTGGCAGCTTAAAATATACATAAAGCATGCAAAGGTGACTGGACCACCATTTTAGGCACGACTTTCTGAATAAAATGTTCCCCTCGCAACTTTGCCTTTACTAAAATAAAACCTCCCATTTTTATTTTTCAAATATTCTTAATCTCATCTTCTCATGTTCTTTTTCATGGTCGGTCGTACGTGGCATTTTCTCATAGGCAGACACCTCAATTAACGAATCTCAACCATAGATTGCTCTCACCGTCACTGGGAATTATCCCGATGGATCTTGACCCAATAAAGAAAAAGTTACTCGAACCCCTTTAGAAAAAAGAAAACAAAATAACAGATACAGTTTGTTTACATTAGTAAGTAATAAAATTGCAAAGTAAAAATAAAAAATAATAATAATTCGTAGATTGTCTATATAAACCACGTTAACAGCACAACCTTTTCTCAAAGAAGATCAAACCAGTTTACTCTACAAAAAAACAGTCGCACGTAAAACCTTCACTGAAACCCCATATATAAATTTCAAAACCCTAACATGGCTAGGGACTACGACTATTATTCTTACTGGGACTACTTCTCCATCCCTCTCCACCTTGGCTTCTTCATTTCAATCCTCGTCTTCATCATGGGCTTTACATGGTACATAAACTACGAGTCCATGATTGAGGACTTGATGACTCAAATCAAATTCTTCCTCATGCTTGTTCCAATCATTCTGCTGCTTGTCGTCCACTGCTTATCGGGTGGGTTATCGTTTTTGGTGCCACTGCCGGAGCAGGATTCGCTTCACAGAGCCGGAGGGTCTCCGTGGGGTGTTGGACTCGTGCTTGTGTTCCTTTTGATAATGATCTCTTACCAGTCTTCTTTGCAGGAACGTTGGTTTCCCTTACTAAGTAGATGATGATGATTTTATTAGATGTATATATGCAAATGGATGTTTACGTTATATGAATTTGTAATAGTACTAAAGCTTCGGCTTTGGCTTGGGCTTGTTAATCTTTTTGGCATACACGAAACTGGGTATACCTAAATATTGCCGTTTGTTTTGAGATTACCGTATGCAACTTGGTCTTGTGATATTCTTTGGGATTTGGATCTCGGATCCAAATTGTAGGAATCCTAGATATTCTCATATTTTAACCATTCATCTGCGATAAAAAATTATTTGATTTTTTTTATTTAAACTTAAACATAAATAGTATCTGACGAAAATTAATCGTACGATGTACGATGAATGGTTAGAATATAAGAATTCCTAAGATTCCTAGATTCGGAGAAGATGCTCTTCCATATTCTTGTAGCTTCTTGCCAGGCCCATCGTCATCATGAGTTCATTATTTATGAATGCTGTTCATTAATCATTTGAGTATTTATCACATAAAATTGTTCTTTATCAATATCCTATAAATATAATTTTATAAAGAAAAACTAATAAAAAAAGAACTTAAAAACTTAGAGTTTTAACGATAAGGATAAAATAAAGGTTAAAGTAAATACTAATATGATTGATTTTTTAGTGTAAAAATATGATTTTTCGTTAAAATAAATAGTACCGTAAACTTTTCGTTAAAACTCTCATTTTATAAAGCATCATATTGCTTATTCTCCTTTTAGTTTGGCCATAACCATCTCTTATGGCATGGTACACAACTCCATGCTTTCTCCAATGCGGTGGTGCCAGCGGAATGCAAACATATGCTACTCTTACAACATTTTATAGCTGTAGCATATTTGTATCATCCTTCTAACATATGTGTGATAAATCTACTTGTATTGGTGGGTTATGTTCTTTTATTAGAGAGATCGTCACAAATATAGTATACAAAATGCAATCAATGTAGCACAACTCTAGCGGAATATAATTGACCGATTAATCCTGCAACCATCTCATAAGATTTATCCCACATTGAAGAGTTTTTCATTATAGCTCATGTACTCTGTTAGGAAAATTTGTTGTATGTTTTTATTGTTAAGTTTGTAATGGGGTAACTCTTCACAATCCCTCAAAAATTCCATTTTATAGTCAAATCACTTAGAATTTCATTTTAGAAAAGGAAAAAGAAACTCGTAGACTCAACGAACATTGCATCTGATTATTATTTTACCATAAGTTTGATATTATTTTTCCATATTTTGATTATTTAAGTATTTCTGATTATAAGTATTAGTTCTTATATCTATATTTGTATCTATTATTCTCATTCTCACATGTATTAGACTTATATATGTGTAAGGTGACTGTTAAGTATGTTGTGTAAGAGAAATATTAAATACATATAAAGGGCGATTCCAAGCTAATAAGGCTTTCTTTTTTGCGAGAGTCGAGAAGGGAGAAGGGGGGAATGTTTATCATAAGTTGTCTTACCTTTACTTTACAAAGATGTTGTTCCACGACTCGAACATTTGAACTTTCAGTCACAAAAGAACAAATCTTTCTGTTGTACTAAGACACCGCCTCAAAAATATTAAATACATATGTGGTGCATAATTAATCTCCTCTTCCATTAATCGTGGCTGTGGTTGTTGATGGAAAATAAATATTATCCTTAGTTACGTGGGGTTAATAAAGTGTGCCTAGTTCATTCAATAATCATATATAGATAGACATTGTTCTTACCCCTTACACCAGCGAAAAAGGGTGTGTTGACCGTGGGAAGCTAATTATACTGACAGCAAACCAAATCAAATTGTCATTAGGTGTTTTGGCTTCATTTCCTGTGATGCATATATAGCTGGAATCGGTATTGGTGCCATCTGGTGCTATCAATTTCCAACATTACAACATCACCAACAGTTGGTACAAATTGCCAAACAGCTAGACTGCTAGAAATCGCATTCATTTAGAAAGAAAAAAATTTCTTACAAGTGTACAACTTTAATTAGTTAGACAATTTAAATCATGAGTTGAAGTCATCTGATTCTCGAAAAAAAGAAAGCTGAGGACATTTGAATCTCTCCACTATTTTCGTAAGACCTGAAATCTTAAGTCATCGTTTGAATTATATCAGACCCGAATTTCTTTATAGCTTAGATATTTGGGAAAATATCGGAGGGTTAGAAGATAGTTTTTTCAGTGTATGGAGTATGAGAATATATGTCATTATACAAATTGAGTGACACTTCAACAAAAAAAAACAAACAAACAAACAAACTTCCGTTCCTCGTTTAATAACATAGTGTAACGCTTCTTGTTTCAAGCACACTAAAAAAATTCTCCTAAAAAACCAACTATCGTCCATGATGACCATAAGATCTTCATATCAAAAACATATGATCAGAGAATATTTTACTTTATCTTTTTCTACTCTCTTCGTCTCATTTCTTTCTACAATTTCGTCCATAGTTTTATAACATTGATAACTCATTTTCTCGACTCAAACACTGACTAATGAATCAAGTATGGGTAATTAAGCACTTCCCAGTTCCCAATATTAGATATATATATATATATATATATATATATGTATGAGACAATGTAACACAATCAGCGAGATGGACAAGTTTCCTAGATCACGTGTCAGAGACGTCAGTATCACGTGACTCTTGCCATGAAGCACTGGAGGCCCACCGCCCACAGGGCCTGTACGGACGGCAGGTAGATTGTAATCTAACTGTACACAAAACTGCAGCAGGCAGAGCACATGAGCATGTATATGTATGGTTGTCTAAACGCAATATTCGAAACAAAAACAAATTTGGGTTTGAAGGGGTGCTTGAACCATTAACCACGTTCCTCGTTCGAGCATTGCTTGAGGAGTCTCGAGAGGGCTCGAACACTGCTCAAGGGGACCTCGATTGACAGAAAAACATGGATATATATATATAACTTTGATGATACCATAACTACATTCCAAGCCAATTATGCATCATAATGTGTATTAATTTTCTCATATCACAATGCGCGATTGATTATAAAGTGTAATCAAGTTCTTCTCATCAACCTTGAGTGACTATATTTCAAAAACGTGTTAATGTCCTTAATGTTTTACAGAAAATGATGATGTTCAGATTTTCTTATTACATATATGGAAGGTCCATACCTTTGTCTAGATAGAGGCTCTACTTCTTAGTGGGGGATCAGCCTAAATTTGACTTAATTATAGAAACTAATTAGTCGACAATCAACTGTCTAGGTTTCTAGTTAGGGAGTGATCCATTGCCTGGTTGTCCTAGCTCCCCCGTTGAACTGGTAGTACACTCAACTAAAAAATAATACACTTTCATATTGACTTCTGCATAATTTCGTTTCCACATTAATCAAACCACAGTAAAGTCAGCAATATGTCCATTTCTTGCTTCTTCATTTTTTTTGTTCAACTGTTCTTTGTTGGGTAGAAGATATTAATAAATAAATAATGTGGCAGAAGGCAGAAATTAAACATAAATTAGCAATATGCTCCATAGTCCATGGCTTGGGATCATCGGTAATGCACCTCAATTATTGAAGAGTTTGTGAAATTCCTAGTAAAAACGCAAATGAATTCTGAAAAAACACTTCAAGTGTTTTTGGAACTCAAAATATTTTTTCTAAAAATACTTCAGTCATTTTAAAAACACTTTCAAACGAGCTCTAAAAGTTTTGTTTAAGTAATTTGTTACTTTTAGCACTTTTTTTCCTTCCGAATTTTAACCACTCGTGGGGGATTTGAGCACTGCTCAAGTGATCTCAAGGATTCTTAAGAAAGGAACAAAGTTGAAATAGTAGCAATTAATTAGATTTACACACACATTATTAAGTACGATTGGAAAAGGATAGCCACACAAATCACTCAGAGGATAAACGAACATTACATTTTCATACTTGCCCTTCCAAAAGAGAGACATAAATTAAACTAGAAAAGAAGGCCATGCAAGGAAGGCTGGTAAGATATGAGAAAGAAGAGCAGAAATAGTAGAAAGGCCACACCCCAAGGCGATCCCCCGGCTCTATGAATGGCTCCGGGCTCCGACCCCGGAATGCCAATGTTAACTTGGCTGCCTGTGGAGAGCCAGTGAACTACAATGACTATAAGTAAAGGAGAAATTACCAACAAACGTTGCAGCAGCTCAGACACGGTGGCCATCACTGCATCGTAAACAGTATAACCGACAAACCCGCAAACGAGTATTATAGTAGCCATTGGGAGCCAATTCTCCGACAGACTGAAAAGCCAAGAGCTTGATCTGGAAGCTGAAGCCATAAGCAAATAGTGAAGTGTGCAGAGAGTGGAAAGCCTTTTTGCAGTTACGCTGGTGGAGTAAGGTGTGTACAGTGCACTGCTCAGCAAGAAAAATAATTGAGACACGCACTTCTGTAACTTCTGTCCCATTTTCCATTTTATAACAAAGGGTAATTTGCAAATTAAATTTACCAAGTCTAAATTGGAATTTTACCCTCTGATGTGAAAGCACGCGATCAAGGATTGAACGTTGTATTGCCCAAATTAGAAGCGGTAAATAAGAATGTCACTGTCAAGACTTTCGGTTCCCACAATAATTTTCACACAAGAGCAGGTAGTGCGATGCTACATATGGTTGAAATTATGTCAAGGAAGTTTCCTCAAATTGATGCTTGAGGATGTTTCCTCACGTTGATGCTTTGACAACAACGGGGGGAAAGCAGGAGGAAGGGATGATGATCAGCAGGTACTGAACCAGGTAAAATAATCTGAACAGTTGCAGTTACTTGTAGAGTTAGATGGCAGAGAGCGTCGAAAGGGTGTGATGGTTATCGTCGTAAAGCTCAATGTACATTCTTCCGTTTTTATGATCATGGTAATGAGTCGAGATCTTTCCCGCACCTCACTGTTTGGTTCCCAAAGCAAATTGTACGGTTCAAGAAAAAGATATCCGGGCTCTTTGTTGGTGTGATATTGGTCAGCATAATGAGTTAATAATGGGGTTTCAATTTGAGTGGTCCAATTTGCTGGTTCTTGGTTCCGGACAATGAGATCCAGAGAGAATCCCATCTCGATGGTAAGTATCATTGCGCATGCATTTCGAAGTTTTTGTCCTCTATTTTGATAGACAGGATGTAATGGACCCTAATGTTTTACGACCGGGAAGGTTTGGTAAGCAAGTTTTTGTAGATGAAGGAATCTACTTTGACCAAAGAAACTCACTTTGAGCAAGCACTGGCCAAAATTACAGTCTCTAAAAGAAGAGGGACGGATCAGTGTCTACATTGTTTAATGCCTAGTACCTTTCAACAAACAATTGTTTCCAACACTACCAACTTTCTAAAAACTTCGTTTTCCATTGATTTTCCGGTGCAGGAACCGCAACACAGAAATTTGGAACCAAATCTTCACCATACATACAAACTCTACATTCGAGAACCGATTATAAAACAAAAAATCATCTAAATTTAAAATTGTTAAGTTATCCAAATGTATTAAATAAATGAACAGTTTATTGAATATGCTATTTACTACTCACACTGTCGATTTGTCTATATATTTATTACTCACATGGTCAATTTGTTCAATATATTTGACTGTCAATGAAAGTCCACTTTACAAATAATTGACCACGGAGTCATTTTATTGGTTGGTCAAACCAGACAAATCTTATTCAGGTTGTTATAAGAAAGGGTAATGTTAGGTAGACCAAATTTTTAAACAATATTGCAAAGCAGATGATGTGTCGCCAATATAAAATAAACACGTTAATCAGCACTTAATAATCCAATTATCCATAACCAAATCATTGGGTTTTCAAATTTTGGTTTAAAATATTGGTCTCTCCATTACCCAAAAAAAAAAATCAAGCCTAATTATTTTATATATTGTGTCATACTGTAATTTGCAACCACTGACTCCAATCATACAAAGGAGCCAAGCAACAGTTAAAAAGACAAGAAATTTGGATTATGGACCACTTGTTATCCAAAATCCTCTGTCATGTCGTTCGGGTTGTATATGGGCTCTCGGTTCCGGTGTCTAAAAGGCCCATAGTTTTTCTCAGAACTCCGCCATTCACCAACTAAAAAGGCGCCGTCGTCGTATTCGGCGGAGAAGTAAAATTTCGGCGAGAGAGAGAAGAAACAATGAAGGGGTCGGACTCTGAAACCTCAAGGAAATCCGGCAACAACAAAGACAAGTCCACAAAGCCTCCCTTCATTCCAGCCAAAGACGACACCAAACCAGTTCTCCAAGACCCTGTCAGTCTCTCTCCTCTCTCTCTCTCTCTCTCTCTCTCTCTCTCTCAATTCTAATGTTTGGAATGTTGTTTTGGTGTTGGCAGATACTGAGATCCGACCCGATTGAGACGGAGGAAGCTGTGCTCCGGTTGCCTCCCTTCCCAATTGCCAGATCAACAAACCCTCCGCCCAAAATGAGTTGAACTCTTGTTTCTTCGGACAAAGCGATATTCTATGAGAAACGGATTCGAACTCAGATGTAACATTAATTGATGGATGTTTTATGAGAATGATGATTGTACGATGAATATTAGATGGTTCAAGATTCAAGCTTTTATAACATTCTCTTGTTTACGTTTCATTTCTGACTGCCAGATTGTAGTGCTCATTACAATTTAACTTTTGGTAATCTAAAAACGCTTTCAGTTATTCAAAAAGCACTTCTAAACAAGCCATAGCGAACGTCGGAACAAAGTGTTACTCAAAGCCAAAATGCAGAAGATTTAAGATTGCAGAAAGCTTTCAAATCTTAAATTGAAGAAAACAAGTAAACTCGAAGGTTTGAAATTTTCATTCCCGAGTAATCCAAGGACATTGTTCATCCGAGGAAATAACTCCAAAGTAATATTGTTCTCCAATGTAGAGTTGCAACAAAGATGAATAAATCCTACTGTAACAACAGTGACTCAATTCTCCTCTTCAGATGATGCCGAATGAACCTGATCTTGAAGGCTAGGGAAATTTGCAGGCAGTATGAACAGGGGATCAGCACCAGCAGAACCTTTAAGAGCAAGACCTAATGCATAGCCCAGTGCACGCGCAACAGGAACAGCAACAGCATTTCCAACCTGCATGTACCTGAAACGATTCCAAATGTAAATACCTACCACCCCTCTGGATTGAATTAATAACTAGCTGTTAATCGAGCAATGTCTCAAACTCTAACTCCTTTGGCCTCATTGACCAAAGAACATGGATAAAAGACGGTTTAAAATAGGATACCTTTCTTTTATAGGCCCGCTGAGCTTGTAAAAATCCGGAAAGCCTTGTAGCCTCGCATTCTCACGAATTGTAAGCACCCTATCTTGCTCGGGATGCATAATAGCCTAAAAAGAAATACAAGAGATTGTGAGCAGATGATCGTCTTTTCATGTCTGAAAATAATTGTCAAATTACATGAGAGTATACTTGGTTATGAGGTTCAGCTCTTGTGACCACTGTTGGCACAGTTTCATCCCACCACAAACGGGCAAAAGGTCTGCATAATTTCATTCAAAAATCATATTAAGCAACCGAACCACACAATAATAAGTGTAAAAGTTTGAACAAAACTCGAATTCTTACTTCGATGAAGACCCATTCACGAAACTCATAGCATAATCTGGGATCTACCATTAAAATGTAATTAGAATCACACAAAGTTGCAAGAAAACTAAACCAGTAGAAAACAGATAAATTTTTACCAACGGTTTGCCAGAAGCCAAATACACCCTGGCTACTTCTGGATCCCACTCAACCTTGTTATCACCACGCACACGAACACCTGGAAGATCTCTGAAGCATGCACCCTAGTTCCCAAGAAACAAAAGGAAACATATAAATTGTCATGAAGAGCGTATGATTCTGTCAAGGAACTGTATAAATGACAAAGCAATGTGACCATGCATTCAATGATTAAGAACGGACCTTTCTCTTGGGAACTTCACAAACACGTGCATAATCATCGGCATTCAACTGCAGAGGGCGGTGATCATAAAGAACGTTTTGTATAGAGTTGTCCTTTGAAGTCCCCATTAGGTCTGTATCGAACAGAATGTAAATCAACTTTTGTAAAATATGACAGCTCCAAAAAATCATATATCAAAATTTGAAAAGAAATGGAGCATCTTACATTCTTTGCTTAGTCTTATAAGCCTCTGAAACTCTGTCTTGGGTGCCACCCCATAACGCATCTCATCTCTTTCTTCATTATTTGCAACCTATGTCCAAAGATAGATAGAAATAAGAAGCAATGTAAAAGAAAAAAAAAAAAAAAAAACATAACACCAAAAAAAGAAAATTTTAGAAGACATTACAGCAGGCAGATCGGAAATCGCATCATCCAGAAAAAGACTTTTTCCTAATTGGGTCTGATGACCCTCATCATAAGCAACAGCATTACCCTGCATTTTTCACACGTTGTTTTACTGCAAAACCATAGAAAAGTCAAAGCACAAGCACTTGAACTCGTACCTCAAACTGTGTAGGAGTAACACCCCTTGAAACAACGTCATGCGTAGGAAGTGGGTACTGGGGCAAGATCTGCAAAACTCAAAACAATTAGCCTATGAGATTAAACCTGCACCATAGTAAAACTTGATAATTTATCCATTACTACCTCAGTAGGACGCGCCCCCCACAAAAAAACTCGCATACGGAACTGCGGAAGCCCATATGCACCTGCTGCCATCATTCCCATCCTCACTTGATAGTTCATATCTACAAGGCGTCCCAAGGCATATCGTCCAAGGAATCCATCGGCAAATTTTAAAATATCGACTACATTTTCCATCAAAACAAATTTTGGCTTTAGGTACCGAACTATGTCCATGTACACCTCTAACTGTTGGTTTTTGTCATCTGCTAATGGACTTTCTGTGTTCCTAAATCTGTTGAAACCACTAACACCCTGGCAAGGGGGTCCCCCACACACCACATCAACATCACCCTATGCAGGATATCAGAAAATGTCCAAAACAATGTTAAATGAAACATTGATGACAATAATCTGTACTCAAGCATCTACGAATTCCAATTCAAGGTTTCAGTGAAAAAATCATTTACTTACTGGTAAAGGCAATTTTTTCAATCTGTAACCTTCAGTAATAAAGTCTTTGATAGCCTGCTTACAATGCCTGTTTGACAGAAAAACATGAGCTTTAGTTTAAAACATAACAGTACATAAATGATTTAAAACATGCATCTGATAATCCTGCAAGCATAAATAACAGTTGCATACTCCAATTCATTCATTGGCTCCCAGGTGTCTTCCTCAGGCCCGTAGCCCTTCCAATGAATCTAAATACATCACAAGTCAAGCAAATTTTGCATAAGGAACTAATGAATTTAGATTTGCAATAACACACACTCGCATACTATATATCGCTATAAATATTTACAGAACATGCATTTATAAATTTCGAAGTTGATACCTTAAAGTATATTCCCTTCTTTTCTGTTTTTTTGGGGTCACCAAAACATACTCCTACCACGCAATCAACTTCAAAAACTTCAGAATCATTCTTGACATTTCCACTAACATCTTCCTCTTCTTCTTCATCTTCTTCTTCATCTTCTTCTTCCTCTTCATCATCTTCCTTTCCAAAGAATTCAAGTATACTCTTATCTACATCCTCCTCTAAATTGTCATTCTCAACCAACTTTAAACACATGCATAGTTTTCTCCATGCCTTGAGCATTGTGAGAAAATCTTCAGCAGCTTCATTTCGAACCTAATGTGTGAGTTAGGCAATGAATTATGCAAACAAAAAAAAAAAAAAAATTAAAGCATCACATCGAATGTGAGGAAAACGGGAAAAATACAAACACAAACCTCTGTCTCTGGATGGTTTTGTGCCAAACTCTTACAAGCGTACTTATTGTAGTCAACAGCCCATCTCTAAAAGACATTGACAAGAAAACAATATCAAGCTTTGCCTTGACATACATTCAACTGATGTGAAAAAAATAACTAAAATTGAATTAAGAAATAGGGACTTACTGTAACAAGATTGACATTGGCCAAATGTGCACCAAGGCACAGGCCAGTAGACATCGCTCCGCAACCAGAATACAGATCTAAGAGCCGTACCTCTGATTTGGCACGCTCTCCATTTGGCAGCTTTGAATCAACCTCGCTATCCAAAAAAACATCATCCTCAACAGAGATAGTTGAGTCATCACTTCCAGTCTGCATATTTTCTGAAATTTCAAAATAAGAAATAACATGTGAACACATTGGAGCCTTCCAAATGAACAAAAGCAAAAACCAGTATCACAACAATAAGTAGAAAGAGAACAATAACCTGCTGGCAGATTGACAAAAGTAGAATACGGTAGCAGATACTTGGTGTCACAATAGTAATTGCACACTGGAATTGATTTACTCTTCAAATCTTCATCAACCTAGAGAGAAAAAAAAAAGATAACTCACCTCATGCTGGACTTAACGAACCAAAAAAAAAAGCATGAACACGGAAACTTCAAGCATACATTTAGTGTCAGTCTAACAATATGAAGTTTTTCAAGAAGACAATTCAGAGGATTATCGTCTCGGACATCTGAAAAGAATACACGCCCACAAGCAACAGTAGCACAGTGCTTTATGACCTACAAAAAAATAATAATTCAGCGCCCAATAACTGAATCCTTGCTGTTCAATGTAAGGAAATCATGAAACAAAGTATTTCGAAGGAGAATCATGAATTGGTTTCTTTTTAGATATCTTACAGTGTCTCGTGATCTATAGTACCACTGTGCAGTAAAATACAATAGCCCACCAATTGCCTCAAACATTTCCACAATCTTACAAATGTATGGCTCTTCTTTCTCCCCTGACTAAACATAAAAATGAATGGAAAACATTGTCAAATCACATAATATGGAAACAAAACAATAGTATTCAAAAACATTATGTGCACATGAATTTTGCTAACTTTTGTAGAGTTACAATAGGGAAACAGTTACGATTATAAAATCAGATAATGGAGCAGACCAATTACTCTAATCTTACTTCTCACTTGTGAGTGTTTCTATAAATACTTCATAAATGAATATCAACAAACAACGAGTCATGCAAACTCACAAATACATGGGCATCATCATACAGGTCATAATTGATTCCATCTACCAACGCCTTTGTGTAGTGACAATGAGCTTGAATTATATCTTCATCACTGTTTTGGATTATATTGAACATAAAAAACCAAAGGTACACAATCAAAAAACAATCAAACAGTAACCAACCTGTTAAAACACAAAAGGACTACTTGGAGTACGCCAAAGATAAAATATACAGAAACTAAAACTTACTCGTTGGAGTTGTTTTGCCCATTCATCTTTGGCTTCTGCACCAATGCAAGGCTCACAGTCAAAATTAAATAAGAGCACAATATCGTAAAGCATTCCACCAGCATATATCAAGCTAATACCCAATGGTTGATACTTGATACTCAAGTTTAATATCTTCAGCGTGTATTTCGTGAAGCAAATACAGTGGCAGATGAATCACCTTCTCTTCTTTTGGTCATAACTAACCTAATGTATCAGTTTGCTTCTCAAATTTTCCTATTACCACTGATCATAACTATGCATAATATAAGTATCCAAGGATTGTAATTTTCCTTTCATAATATTTCTTCAATTCTTTTCACAACCCAAAGAATAACATAAAAGACTCACAACTGATAACTAGCAATGCATAATTCTACCTACAAGGTAAAGACTTTATGCAGCTTCAAATAAAGTTACTGGGAGGGGAGGCAGGCAGGCGGGAGGGAGGGTTTCACCACACCCGCCATGCCACCACAACCACCAGATTTATCCAATGTTTCCAACAAAGCCAAAAGACACTTTGAAAATTCAGCAACTTTAACAATAAGCAAATCCAATAAAGAACTGTAAAATCAAGTTGAAAGCTTTAAACCCAAAAATTCTTCCCAAAGCTTCAATAACATGTTCACCAAAAATTCTTACCAAAGCGTCATATTACTTGATCATCTATAAACCCTAAATCTCCAACATTTTCACCAAATCCAAGCTAAATTCTACAAAAAAAAAAAATCAAAACTTGAAACAAAATCTCTCACCTTTCCAACATATCTCTTGGGGTATTGCTTACGAGCCTCCTCGTCTTCCATCGGTTCGCCAACAAACCTTGCTTCCTCTCCGTCGTCATCAGCCGCAGCTACCTCCTGAGTCACTGGGTTCCTCGGCGGAGAAGCAGCTTTTTCCACACTCGTTGCTACCTCCTCTTCAACTCTAGCCTCCTTGGTTTGCCTCGGCTTCTTCGATTCCGGGGGAGAACCTGAAGAGGTTCCGACCTTCGCCTTCCGCTTGGAAGCCATCCTGCGTACGGCACAAAGAGATAGCGGAGAGAGGCTGAATGGCCGGAGAAGACGGTGGAACTTAGAGAAAGGGAGGGGTGGACAGAGAGAGAGAGCGCGACAGGGCTTTTTTGTGAGTGCGTGAGTGATTGGGATTCTGTTCAGATGTGGGGCGAGAACTTTCAAGGAGTGGGAAGTGCAGGGGCGTGTGGGCGGGAAAACGGAAATTTGGGAAAGTGGGATTTGAATTTTGAGGTGACGTTTTGGTTTTGGAACATTGGGACTTTGGGGGGTGTTTTGTTGCGGGGAGATAATAGTAGGTGAGAATGAGATAGGAATTTTGGCTAAAGTGGTGTGTCTGTCTCATCTTTTTGTGCATAAGTTTGAATCTCTGTCTATGTTAATTAAGATATTTTACAATGTGTTTGTCAAAAAACAAAAGGTTGAAAGCATTTATTTTTGGTGTTGAAAGTGTTCTATCATTACAACTAAGCTAGGATCCAAATTACCCTACGAAATTTTTTTTTGTTGTATAATAGAATGTCGAGTTGATTCAACGGTTCTTGCGAAATCACGTTATTGTATTCCGACAAACATAGAGGAGAATTGGAGCCACGTTGAATTTCAGGATTTATGCATTACCTTTTGTAGTGGATAGGCAATACCCCATTACTTGGAAAGTCGCTATACGTCGGTAATAGAGGATTTTCCAAGCGAAAAGAGCATTGGATATGATCAACTAAAGCAAAACTATCCATGCACGCTGGCAATAGGATCGAAATAAAATTGTGGGTTAGACCTTGGTTCTTGAAACAGATCAAAACTGTGATGTAGAGGACTATGTCTAATTCAAAAGTGATTAGTGAAAATGAGCTTTTTTATAAGTTCAGTTTGAAGAGAGTGAAACTAATAGAGTTGCAAGTCAATGAAAACCTTACAATGGCTGAACACTATTTAATTTTGAAAGACACTTGATTTCATGATTGAATGTACCTAAATGTAGCTCGCGTATTCGGAGCCAAGCAGTTTCTAATGCAAAAATTCTAAACAAAATTACAATCCATGAGAAATTTCAATCTGTTATCTTGGTGAAAGGCCCAACCCTTTGAACCACGGTTAGAGACAAGTGTTATGTAGAACTATTTGAACTTATTTATATTTTTTATTTATTTATTTAACAAACGATATTATCTAAACTAAGGGGGAGGGGATGTGCTTAGCCTCACAACGGATCAGCAATAATGTGGTTCAAATTCGCCTTTGACGAGAATTAAACCTAAAACCTTTCACTTACAAGTGAAGAAGAATATCACTAGAATGTAGTACTAAGTGAAATACAATTAGATTTAAACTCTTTAGTTTTGGATTTTATATCGCTATTTTTAACTTAACTTTTAAGAGATTTTGCACAGAAAAGTGCATTTTGTATAATAGAAAGATGATAATTTGGTTAAAATACGCACAATGTTATGGACAATAAATGCCCTGTGGAGAGATTACTCTCCGTCTTCCCTTTACTTTTTGCTCTTATGTGTTCTGTACCAATATTTCAGAAAATTGACAGTTTCAATTTTGGCAGTTGGATTATTAAAACACATGTACTTTCACTAAAAGAAATAGAAGTAACGAATTAGATGAAACGCAGCATTAGTGAGGTTGCAGACAAATATGAGATCCCCGTTCGGAGGAACACGGCTAGCTAGTCAGGATATGTATATGAGAGTTCTTTTGTGTCACATAATACCATCGGTACATGCTTGATCATCAATAGTACTAGGACCGCCTCAGCATGGTTCAGCTGCAGGATCAATGGCGGTTTCAGAAATCCTTAGGTTTGGGTACTTATATAACTATTAGGTTTGTAATATTTATTGCAGTGAATATTACAAAGTGTTATGAGGAGGAGGGCAACGTAGATAAAATAGGTTGCACATTTGAACCACAAAAGGAATGAGATGGTGATGGATATGAAGAAGGCTGTGACTCCAAAGAATAGGCCAAAATTATGGAAAAGCTGGGCAATTGATATTCTGGCGGGACAGTAGCTGAAGTGAACAAACTTGCTTACCAAGATACAAGTGAAGGCAAGCAAGACTAATAGTCCAAGAAAGTAAAAGATTATAGGGAGCTGGCCCGAGAGAATTTGGACAAAGAGAAGCGCTAATCCAATAGCCGCTGTCAAGCAAAACGTGATGATTATCTTTGGCCAATCTAAGTTGTTTTTGTGATACTTATAGTTAGTCCTCTTGTCTGCAACCTGTTGCACTGCAGCTTCTAAGTCTTGTTTGCGATTGCGATCGAGATCATCCGGACTAATTACAAGAAGTTTGAGTAGTTCGATTGTCTTCGCAATAACTGCAGGGAGAATAGGCTTTAAGAATTGATCAAAAGAAGTATTAACAGCACACTTCATTTTTATTCTGCACAAGAGATGGGGAGAGAGTGAGAATGGTTAGAGAGATGTTGTTTTATATATTATATAAGGAGGGAAGAATGAAGGAGAGACAAAAAGATTGTCTACAGTGGCGGAGGGACGAAGAGACAAGGACTGGCCTGGCCCTTGGTCCATCATGAAACCCTCCTCCTATAGGCCTGGCCCTTGGTCCATCATGATCTTTTGTTCTCATACCTCATTCATTTACAGTCGTGCTCTTATTGGTCAATCCTTTCCAAATTCCAACTTCCAGGTCTGGTTACGTCCAACTAAATCTAATATTTTATTATATTGATATGACATAAAATTAATTATCTTTAACATCTGATAAACAACCTTAAAATTAAACCTTCACTTATAAATTTTTAAAAAGTTTACTTTAATCTTTCTCAACAACGGTGCAACCCAAAAGCAAGACTTCAAATCTGGGTTAATTACACTTAACATCTTATCACGTTTGAAACATTACATTTACATCTCCTCAAGTTTTAATTCACTTTCACATAATTCTTAAGTTAAAATTTTACTAATAAATTGACAAATTTACCCTTATAACTAAATATTTAAACAATAAAGAAAATCTTTATAATTATGTAGAAGAAATATAAAAAAAATAAATTAAACATTAAAACAAAGGAAACCTTAAAGAAAAGCTTCCGGTACTATTTACTTTAACGAAAAACCACATTTTTACACTAAAAAGTCAATCATGGTAGTTTTTATTTTATCCTTTATTTTATCATCATCGTTAAAACTCAAAATTTTCAAGTTTTTTTCATTAATTTTCATTAAAAAAAATATCACTATTCACCATTGCATTTTTTGTTCTTTAACTTGATACTAGTTTTTGTAAGCGGTAAGAAAAATTGGTTTTGAAGATGAACCCACATTTCTCGAGAGCTCTTCAATTACACAAGAAATTGCGGATGAAGAAAGTATTGCTACCAATCATTCAAGAAAAAAAACTTCACTGGAACAATTATCATACACTGCGTGCAGAAAGGAAACAATGCATACGATCCAAAGTTGTGTGGTTGAGATTCCTTGCGGCAATTCCAAAGATTTTGGTTTTTCTCTCCTTGTGAGAGCTTTTCTCACTGATGTGTGAGTGTCCTCTGCTTCATTCTGTTTGCAGCCAACGACCCTACCTATGGTCAGGGTCGGCGGCCGTCTTTCTCTTCTCCTTTCTCTTCTCTTTTCTCCTTTTCTTTCTTTCTCCTTCTCCTTTAGCTTCCGTTTTTCCCTGTATAGTGGCCTGTCTGCCATTTTCCCCCAACCCCCCTCGCATCTGCTTTCTTTGACCACAACCCCCTTATCTCATTTCTTCCCGTTTCTCCCTTCCTTCCACTTTTCCCCCTTGTTTCCTTTCATCTTCCTTCCACCTTTCCCACCTTTTCCCCCTTTTTCTTTCCAGCTTTTCCCCATTTGCCCCCTTGTTCCCCAATCCGGATCGGCCTTCTCCTTCATCGTTTCCGCAATCTGGATCGGCTACCACTTTTTTTCACCGCGCTTATCCTGGAAGGTGTGTAGCGCTTCGGCTTGGGTGTTCACACCACCTCCTTCCTTTGTTTTGCCTTTGTTGGAATTGTTGCTAGTGGGTTTCTTCTTCCCGCTAGCTTCTTTCGATTTGTGGCAGCTACCGTTGTGGTGCTTGGTGGAGGAGTTTAGGGCTCTGTTTTAGGGTCCTATGGCTCAGTTTTCATCCAACTTTGGGGCTCTGGTTAGTTTGATTTCATTTGTTTGCATGGGTTCTTCGTCCCGCAAGCGGGTTGGCGCTGTCAGCGGTTGGAAACTGCTAGGGTTTGCTTTGGTGTTCTTTCTCTTTCGACCTCAAAACTCTTACTATGGAGGTCCATGTTTTTGTTTGTGTGTATATTGTTTTTGGGCTTTTTCTGTTGTAATATGTTGTTTTACAAAATAATGTAAACATTTGACCCAAAAACAAAAAGAAAAAAAAAACACAAACAAACAATGCATACAGTATCCTTCTGTTTCTTGATATCTTCATTGTGATTTTGATTAACCCAACCGTACAAGAAGAAGAACTCAGGCCCTATGAAGAACCCTAGTTATAAACTATCCCTTAAAGGCGACAAAATATTGGGCCTTCTGAGCGCAAAGGTTTGATCACTCATCCCACATTGTGGGTTTAGACCTTGGCTGTTGAGACGGATCAAAACTGTAATGTAGACGACTATGTCTGATTCAAAAGTGAATAGTAAAAATGAGCATTTTTATAAGTTTCAGTTTGAACAGAGTGAAACTAACAAAGTTGCAAGTCAGTGAAAACCTTAGAATGGCTGAACACTACATAATTTTGAATGACAAATGATTTTCATGATTGAATGTACCTAAATGTAGCTCTGGTATTCGGAGTCAAGCAATTTCCAATGCAAAAATTCTAAACAAAATTACAATCTATGAAAATTTTCAATATGTTATCTTGGTGGAGGACTCAACTCTTTGAATCACGGTTGTGTGCGAGTGTTATGTAGAACTATTTTTACTTATTTGTTTAGATTTAACTTCTTTAGTTTTAGGTGTTATACCGTTATTTTAAAACTTGACTTATAAGAGATTTTGCACAGAAAAGTATATTTCCTATAATAAAAAGATGATAATTTGGATTAAAATACATCACGATGTTATGGTCAATGAATGCCCTGTGGAGAGATTTCTCTCAGTCTTCCCTTTACTTTTTGCTCTTATGTGTTCCATTCCAATATTTCAAAAAATTGACTGTTTCAATTTTGACATTTGAATTATTAAAATGCGTCATGGTGTTATGGACAATGAATGCCCCATCGAGAGATTACTCTCCATCCGATTGGTGAACAAAAGTAATTTCACTAAAAGAAATAGAAGTAACAAATTAATTAACTAGATTAGATGAAACACAGCATTAGTGAGGCTGCAGACAACGGAACTCCAAACATAACAAAAAACAGTTGGCATAGAAACCTACGACAAGTATGGGATCCCCATGCTCAAGATCAAATCTAGCTAGTCAGGATATGTACATGAGAGTTCTTTCGCATCAAACAATTCTATTGGTGCATGCTTGATCATCAAAAGGACTAGTAACGCCTCGGCATGATTCTGTTGCAGGATCAACGGCGGTTTTAGAATTCATTAGGGTTGGGTACTTAAAACTATTAGGTTTGTAATATTTATTGAAGTGAAGATTACAAAGTCTTATGAAGAGGAAGGCGGCAACGTAGATAGAATAGGCAGCACATTTGAACCACAAAGGAAATGGGATGGTGATGGATGTGAAGAAGGCTGTGACCCCAAAGAAAAGGCCAAAATTATGGAAAAGCCGGGCGATCGAGATTCCGGCAGGACAGTAGCTGAAGTGAACAAACTTGCTTACCAAGATACAAGTGAAGGCAAGCAAGACTGATAGTACAAGAAAGTAAAAGATTACAGGGAGGTGGCCGGAGTGAATTTGAATGGGGAGAAGCGCTAGTCCAATCGCCGCTGTCAAGCAAAACTCGACGATCATCTTTGACCAATCTAAGTTGTTGTGGTACTTACAATTAGTCTTGTCTGCAACCTGTTGCATTGCAGCTTCTAGATCTTGTTCGCAGTCGCGATTATGATCATCTGGACTAATTATAAGAACTTTGAGTAGTTGGATTGTCTTTGCCATAAGTATCGAGAGAAAGGGCTTTAAGAACTGATCATAAGAATGATTAACAACACGGTTCATTTTTCTTCTGCACAAGAGATAGAGAGAGAGAGAGATACTGAGAATGGTTAGAGGTCTTAATTTATATATAATATAAGGAGGGAAGAATGAAAGAGAGAAAAAGAAGTGAGGGAACTTCCTCGTAATTTAATATGAAAATTCGTCTAGAAGGAAGGAAAAGTAAAATTAATTATAACCAGTAACATTCGCTTACACGTTTCGTGGATGTACTTGTGAGCATCGATATAGGAAAATAATTTATGTACATCCTTTTTCTTTTATCGGCCATTGAATTGAACACATAAAAAATGATCAAGGGCCTCATTAAAAGATAGTGTGGAGAAGATTAATAAGGATGTGCATAAATCAGTCACTGTCGACAGATTGTGTGAAAGTCCACAACTATACCCGGACATGTGGACGATGGATCTTACCAGCATCCCTCAAATTACTATCGAATACACACCTTTTCGGTTAGGCAAGGTGAAAATTGAAAAAACGGGGACACTGACCTATGTACCTAATCAAATTAAAGTTGACTACATAAGGGAACTAATTCAGGATGATGATTCTCTCCGGATTTTTTTGTGAGGATCCTCTTCGGATTCTCTTTGCGAGGATCTTAGGGTTCTCACATCTTGTCTATTCATTGTATATTGTGTGACCAGTTTTCGTTAAATATTTTTGTGTTTAATTTTAAATTAAAAAAATTATAATAATTTCTAGTCGCATGATATGTACAATGAACGGATATGATGTGAAAGAAGATTTGGATGGAATCCAAATCCTTCTACAACCCCTATTTGAATTATGGGAATAGTACAAGAGTGCTGTTATGAATTGGGGCCTTTACTTGATCAAAATGAGTTTTCTTATTCGAGCGATAGTCCAATATAGTGAAAAAGATTCAAACTCAATCGGTACATATAGAAAGAAACATTGTCATATTCAACCTGACTTACCACGCTCATGCATGTTATGGTTTATAAAAGCAGCTGACTATGCAAAGAGGGATTTGGATTCTTGAGGCTGCTTGAATATGTGCTAATTAGACATGACATTTGTGACGTGTTTCCCTTGTTCGTGTAGTATTCTTGACATACCCAATATCTTAACAGGTCGTGTCGTGTAACACCTGTTAAAATGAAAGGATAATACCTAACCCGAATTCGACTTCTTAACATTAACGAATAATACGACCCGATCCACCCGTTAAAGAAATATATTTTAAATCAATAAATAATCAAATAAAAAATGTAGTACTAAATTAGTATCTACATATTACATAAGTGAGATCAAAGAATCCAACGGCAAGGATTTAATCTCACATAAGTGGGATTAAATCTTATGGCTATTGTTGTAGTAAGGTCTTTTAGTAGTTTGAAGTTATCAAACTAACTTTTTTTTATAGTGTTGAAATGGGTTACCTGCGGGTAAACCTGTTAAGAAACCATTATTAATTAAAAGGTTCTTAAAGTGTGACCCGATAACGACCCCATTGAGTTAACGTGTTGACCCGTAACTTGTTATTTTCGTGTCACTTCAGGTCGGATTAACATGTTGTGTAAGAAATTGTCAAGTCTATGCTAAATATTGTGTTGACCCGTAACTTGCTAATTCCATGCCTTATGACGAAAGGGGAGTCAGCGTGGAGTAAAGTGAAGATTGAGGGAAGTAGAGCAAAATTCCCTTTTGGGGTATTCCGAAGGTGTAACCTAGGCAACGAAAAAGGGGCCCGGTACTTCAACTAGAGGAGCGACCAGTCGGTTCACCAAACCCCGACCCAGCGTCACACGTTCTCCAGGTCCGAAGGGATCCAGTGCCCAACTACCGACTCCTCCCGGAATTGCGTTATCGGAGCCGAGCCAGGAATGGCCGTTAGTGGACACCCACCACTTTTCACCGGTTAGAGAGGCCCTCTTTAATACATTAATAAAAGATGTTCACAGGGGCCAGAAAGACTCGGTCATAGGAACTTAGACCACCTACGCGCTGGTAAACGAAAACCACCTCGACCGGATCAGAGTAAACAAGAATGCCGAATCAGGCCGCCCCTTGCCTTGAAAGAATTCACACTCATGAGCCAACTGCTTCTGGGTTTGCAAATAATAGCTCGACTTGTTTTCATTTTTATTAGGACGACACCAACGGAAATTTCCAAACTTTAGTTAAGCTTAGTTGCCCAAAAAGTAATTTTTCTGCATGCTCCAAAGTAATATTCAGATAGTTGGAGAGAGACCTTCCCTCTGCTTGAGAGCGATTCTAACCATTCTTGTGAGTGGTTACAAATTGCATTAAATTTTAGTGCCGCCGATCCTAGCTGCGGCCGAGGTCGGTGGGTGTTCTTTCGTCTCTTTCTTCGACTCCTCTTTTCCTCACTTCTGTTGCTTTTTCCCTCCTTTCCTGTCCGATTTGCCCTGTTTTTCTCACCCCATAAGTTTATTCATCCAAGCTCCAATCTTCAATCACGCTTCAGCGTGATTTATTGCAGTCCATCAAGTTGGTGAGTAGAGTTCTAGTGCTTCCACTAGGTCAGGTGCTCCTAACACTACCACCTTATTTTTGTTGTCTGCCTTTGTTGGCAGTGTTGCTTGTAGAATCCCACAGACTTCTTTCACTCGGTCACAAGTTCTTTACATTTTGTGGCTTTGTTAGGAGTGATGATAGGGATTGGATGATGAGATCGACAAGGCGATGCTCAGTGGGGGCGAAAATTTGTGTGGGTCGACATGCATTGTTGCAGAGGTGGTTGCAGTGGAATTCTCGGTTCTATTTAGCTTTCTTTTGTTTTGGGCCTTAACTTTTGGTCGGGCACTTGTTCGGCTTGTTTGGCTGGTCTAATTATGCTTGTTTATTTTTTGTTTCTGTTTCTTTGTATTGTAAGATTTTATTAGTAATGAATTTTACCTTTGTACCAAAAAGAAAATATTGAGCTTAGTAGCCGGAAAAGTAATTTTCCTTCAATAATCCAAAGCTTACCCGCATGTGCTAGGAAATTGAGATTCTAATCAGAAAATTCAACTCATAGGCTTTAGATTCTAACTTATATTTTTTTAATTACATTAATTGTGGGTCCTAAATAAGAGTTAATTTAGCAAGTGGAATACTAGTTGGTGGAGTCTGTTTACACTTGCTTTTTGACGGATTTGGATCCCATTCGGATTTAAATTGTAAGAATTCTAGGGATACTTATATTTTAGTCATTCATCATGCATGGTACAGTAAAAAATTATTTAAAATTTTTATTTAAAATTAAACACAATAGTATCTAACAAAAACTAATCGCACGATATACGATGGACGTACCTCTTCTCTTTTTGACCGAATATTGCTACTATTTTCCGTAACGGTTAATTGTCTCTTTCCATTTGTTAATAATTGATAAGAAAATGATTCGACTTTGGATTTTTCTGTTGAATTCCAGTGCATGTGGATTTTACATAAAATCCAGCCTTTTACCGCACACTCATGTGTGTAATAATTTACTCTTTTGAATGCTATTTTTTACTTATAATTTTTATTTATTTTTTAAGAAATATAAAAATTATAAATTAAGGATAATGCTAAAGAGAACAAATTTTTAAACTAAATGATGTGCTCGTTAATCAACCTTTTAGTAATAATTCACCACATCATTTGGTTTACAAAATTTGATATAAAAATTTGATCGCTCTAGTATTACCCATAAATTAAATTATTTTATTTTAAAAATTTTAATTAGAGAGGTGTATTTTTGAAATTATGAATGATCTTGATTCACCATTTTTTTCCTTCTGACATCATATATATATATATATATATATATATTAATTATATTAATTGTGGGTCCTAAATAAGAGTTAATTTAGCAAGTGGAATGCTGGTTGGTGGAGTATTTTTACACTTGCTTTTTGACGGATTTGGAACCCATTCGGATTTAAATTGTGAGAATTATAGGGATACTCACATTTTAGTCATTCACCATGCATCGTGAGGTCATAAATCATTTGACTTTTTTTTATTTAAAATTAAACATAATAGTACCTGACGAAAACTGATCGCACGATATACAATGAACGATTAGGATGTAGGAATTTATAGGAAGAGAATCCTCTTCTCTTTTTGACCGAATATTGCTACTATTTTCCTTAACGGTTAATTGTCTCCTTCCATTTGCTAATAATTGATAACAAAATGATTCAACTTTGGATTTTTTCTGTTGAATTCCAATGCATGCGGATTTTACATAAAATCCAGCCTTTTACTACACACTCATGCTTGTAATAATTTACTCTTTTGAATGTTATTTTTTACTCATAATTTTTATTTATTTTTTTATTTGATTTAAAATATTTTTTTTTATTTATTTTTTTTGACGAAATAAAAGAACTATAAATTAAGGATAGTGCTGGAGAGAACAAATTTATAAGCTAAATGATATGCTCGTTAATCAACCCTTAAGTAATAATTCACCACATCATTTGATTTACAAAATTTAGTTTAGAAATTTGGTCGCTCTAGTATTACCCATAAAATTAACTTATTTTATTTTTAAAATTCTAATTAAAGAGGGGTATTTTTGAAATTAAGAATGATTTTGATTCACCCTTTTTTTCTTCTGGCATTACATATATATAGATTAATTGTCTCTTTCTATTAGTTAATTATGATAAGAAAATGATTCGACTTTGGATTTTTGTGCTGACTTATTTCTGTGCATGCAGGTTTCGCATAATTAGTAGCCTCTTATCACACGCTCACGCGTGTAACAATTTGCTCTTTTGAATGTTATTCTTTACTTATAATTTTTTTATTTGTTTAAACATTTTTTATTTAGAAAATTTAAGAAAATCAAGTGAAACGTGGGCAGTTTTGTTCTGTTAGCTAACTATAAATTAAATTATTTTATTCTAATAATTCTAAATTCTAATTAGAGAGGGGTATTTTTAAAATTATGAACAATTCGCCCTTTTTGCCTTCAAGCTTTTATGTTTAAATGAGTACTAGTACAAATTAGATGGCTTCTTTTTCATGCCTTCTTCTACCAAATTTTTTATACAGCAATCCACCAATCTAGTTGGTATATTTCAAGTTTAGAAAAGTCACATTTTCGTGTAAGGTCCCAAAATTTCAGAGACGATTTTGTTTATAGCTAATGAATAGGCTTCACATAACCTAAACTATTAATGAAAAACACTTAATGAACTATTATTGATAACAAGGATCAAACAAAAAAAAAAAAAAAGAAGAAGAAAAGTAGTAGTGAGAGGGCACTATCATATTAATCTTCTTCAATTCATTCGATTAAACGGCCAGAAATTGACAAAGTCTATGATAAGTAAAAATGAGCATGTGTTGTGTGAATTGCACCACACCATAGCACTATCCTATGTTAAAACATAAACAAATTGATAGTACGTATTTTTTGGGATATGTTTTTTTTTTTAACAGAAAAAAAATCTACTAAATTCATAGTATTCACCCATTCTCCTAGTGAGATACTAGGAAGACTCTCTCAAAGTTACATATCCGAATCAACCACTTAGACCCGCCACAAGTAAATGGTTGCCTCAAATGTTACCTATCCGAATCAGCCACTTAAACCCACCACAAGTGAATGATTGCTTAAAATGGGATAGTTAAAGTGTGAATCGAAATTAAATTAGTTAGTGCTTGAAGAATTCGAAGTGTAGGAAAACATAAACGGTCAAGAACAATAATTGATCAGTAAAGGTCTAGGAAACTTAGTGTGTAAATTAAAATATTTGGTGCTTGAAAATTTCAGGAGTGTAGGAAGATATGAAAGGTCAAGAATAATGCTTGGTCAGTAAAAGTGTAGTAAACTAATTAGTGAGTTAATTGAAAGGGTTGTTTTATTCCCACCCCATGTATTGTTAGATACAGAGTCAATCAAAGTAACCTCGCATATTCCTTATTCTTCCACCACCCAAATACGAACCAATTATCCTCTTCTTTCACTGTATGCAAATCAAGTTCCCAACCAAACCTTATTCACATATATTGTGCTTCTGCTTGTGTATATAGTGTTGCTGAGTGAGGAAGTCGTAGTCAGACAAGAAGGAAGATTACTTTCCAATTAACACTTTCACTTTCCATTAAGGACTTCTTTTGTAAATCATTGTCTTTCCACTAAGTTTTAAATTTTCCTCAAATGGATAATATATTTAACAAGCATTGCCTTTTACTAGTTTTAGTTAGCTTCAAAATAATTACTTTAGGGGCGTATTCAGATTTTTTTTTTTTTTTTTTTGAGAAAAAAGACTTTTTAGCCAAAATAGCCTATGAGATTTGTCTAACTCTTCACTTTGGTTCATAAGATTTGAAATTAATGGAAATGGTCGTTGAGATTGTCCACTATCAATTATTTTGGTTATTCGGTGAAAAATTATGTTAAATAAGGATCCAAATGACAAAATTACCCTCAATATGATAAACAATAGGCCAAAATGATTTGACAAAAATTGAGGGTATTTTTGTCATTTTATCCTTATTTTATAGAGATTTTTTTTTACGGAATGACCAAAATGATTGATTGTAGACAAACTCAAGGACCAATTCTATCGATTTCAAATCTTAGAGACCAAAGTAAAGAGTTTTGCAGATCTCAAAGACTATTTTGGCTAAAAAGCCAAAAAAAAAAATCTAGGGCCTTGATAGGATTTTTCATGAGTAGAAACTCTTACAATTTTTCATGTCCAATTTATAAAATTTCATACTTATAATCGGAATTTTTCATGATATGAATCGCTATCTAAATATCATTTTGTAGAAAATAAACAGTTTTGATTACAAGGCACAAAATAATCTTTATAGTTTGATTATAATATGAATGATTCTTACCATAAACATGAAATTCTATGAGTCGAAAACAAAATTTTTTGAGTAAGAGCTCATACATTCTTGGGCATTTTGTATGTGAAGATTGCTACGAGGTTTGTCTGGAAAAAACCTTAGCCGATGTAACCCCATTCGATCTCGTCAGTTGTCAGTTCGGCTTGCATTTTTCCTGGTCTACTGAGGCGAGCTAATGTATCGGCTATGCTTCACCCTGGCGGTACTTTTATTGGAACAATGTCGGATGCGAATGTGATTATCAAGAGTTGAGCTTTGATAATAGGGGTGTGCGCACACTTCATTTTACTTTTCACACAACCCTTGATAATTTATGTCCATTGATCTTTTTTAATTCATCCAATCTGACGGTCGAAAATTAAAAAAGTGTGAGAAGTAAAATAAGATGTGTGGATATTACACCTCTTGATAAAGCATCTACTGGATACGTTTCGATGAAGAATTTTCTGAAAAGAATTTCAAGAGTTCAAAGCACGCTATCAGAAGATGAATGGGACACAGCTTATTTGTATGTCGCATTTGTCTTGAGGAAGCAAGGGGGATCTGACCGGACACATGTAAATGGTGGACGACACAAAGGGAGGATGTATATATCAAAAGAGGGCATCCTGTACGCTAGCAGTGATTAACGGAACACACCGATGATGTCTCAAAGGTTATTTTTTGTGGCAAAAGAAAACGACGATTTTTGCTCGGCCAAACAGGAAAGCAGAAGAGCTCAACTCCCACATTGTTCTACTGTCTAGTTCTTGCAATGGATGTAATTATTCAATTTAATCAGACAGAGAAATCCTAATCATGCATTTTGGGCCGATTAAAACATTATGTGCACATGAATTTTGCTAATCTTACTTCTCACTTGTGAGTGTTTGTATAAATACTTCGTAAATGAATACCAACAAACAACGAGTCATGCAAACTCACAAATACATGGGCATCATCATAGAGATCATAATCGATTCCATCAACCAACGCCTTTGTGTAGTGACGACGAGCTTGAATTATATCTTCATCACTGTTTTGGATTATATTGAACATAAAAAACCAAAGGTACACAATCAAAAAACAAACAAACAGTAACCAACCTGATGAAACACAGAAGGACTACTTGGTGTAAGTCAGAGAAAACATATACAGAAACTAAAACTTACTCGTTGGAGATGTTTTGCCCATTCATCTTTGGCTTCTGCACCAATGCAAGGATCACGGTCAAAATTAAATAAGGGCACAATATCGTAAAGCATTCCAACAACATATATCAAGCTAATACCAATGGTTGATACTTGATACTCAAGTTTAATATCTTCAGCATGTATTTCGCGAAGCAAATACAGTGGCAGATGAATCACCTTCTCTTCTTTTGGTCATAACTAACCTAATGTATCAGTTTGCTTCTCAAATTTTCCTATTACCACTGGATCATAACTATGCATAATATAAGTATCCAAGGATTGTGATTTTCCTTTCATAATATTTCTTCATTTCCTTTTATAACCCAAGGAATAACATAAAAGACTCACAACTGATAACTAACTATGCGGCTTCAAATAAAGTTATTGGAGGGGAGGCGGGCATGCGGGAGGGAGGGTTTCACCACACCCGCCATGCCACCACAACCGCCAGATTCATCCAATGTTGCCAACAAAACAAAAGGACACTTTGAAAATTCAGCAACTTGAACAATAAGCAAATCCAACAAAGAACTGTAAAATCAAGTTGAAAGCTTTAAACCCAAAAATTCTTACCAAAGCTTCATATTACTTGATCAACTATAAACCCTAAATCTCCAACATTTTGCACCAAATCAAAGGTAAATTCTAAAAAATAAAATAAAATAAAAAACAGAACTTGAACCAAAATCTCTTACCTTTCCAACATATCTCTTGGGGTATTGCTTACGAGACTCCTCGTCTTCCATCGGTTCGCCAAGGAACCTCGCTTCCCCTCCGTCATCATCAGCCGCAGCTACCTCCTGAGTCATTGGGTTCCTCGGTGGAGAAGCAGCTTTTTTCCACACTCGTTGCTACCTCCTCTTCAACTCTCGCCTCCTTGTTTTGCCTCGGCTTCTTCGATTCCGAGGGAGAACCTGAAGAGGTTCCGACCTTCGCCTTCCGCTTGGAAGCCATTCTGCGTACGGCGCAGAGAGAGAGCGGAGAGAGGCTGCCCGGAGAAGACGGTGGAACTGACAGAAAGAGAGGGGTGGACAGAGGGAGAGAAATGCGCGATAGGGTTTTTTTTGTGAGTGCGTGAGTGATTGGGATTCTGTTTAGAAGTGGGCCGTGAAATTTTGAAGGAGTGGGGACTGCGGGGCGTGTGGGCGGGAAAACGGAAATTTTGGAAAATGGGATTTGAATTTTGGGAAAAGGATTCTTGCCGGATCTTTTTTCTAGGGATTTGAGGGATCCCGTGATCGTAATTGTTCATCGCATATCGTACGGTCAGAAATTATTAGGTACTATTTATATTTAATTTTAACTTTTGAAATGATTTTTAACCGTACGATCTACGATAAACAGTCACGATCACGGAATCCTTAGGATTCCCAGAAAAAGGATCTGATGAATTTAGAGGTGACGTTTTGGTTTTGGAACATTGGGACTTTGGGGGTGTTTGGTGAGAATGAGATGGGAATTTTGGCTAAGGTTGTGTGCCCATCTCATTGTGCATGAGTTTGAATTTTCATCCACGTTAATTAGGGCATTTTACAATGTGTTTGTCAAAAAACAAAAGGTGGAAAGTATTTATTTTTGGTGTTGAAAGTGTTCTATCACTACAACTAAGCTAGGATCCAAATTACTTTGCAAAATTTTTTGTTGTTGTAGAATGGAATGTCGAGTTGATTCAACGGCTCTTGCGAAATCACGTTATTGTATTCCGGCAAACATGGAGGAGAATTGAAGCCATGTTGAATTTCAGGATTTATGCATCACCTTTTTCGCAATGGGTTGGCAATACCCCATTACTTGGAAGCTTTATGTTGATACTGGATGATTTTCAAGTGAAAAGTGCATTGCATATGATCAACTAAAGCAAAACTATCCATGCATGCTGCCAATAGGATCGAAATAAAATTGTGGGTTTAGACCTTGGCTCTTGAGACGGATCAAAAATTGTGATGTAGAGGACTATGTCGGATTCAAAAGTGACTAGTGAAAATGAGCTTTTTTATAAGTTCAGTTTGAAGAGAGTGAAACTAACAAAGTTGCAAGTCAGTGAAAACCTTAGGATGGCTGAACACTATTTAATTTTGAAAGACAATTGATCTTCATGATTGAATGTATCTAAATGTAGCTCTGGTATTCGGAGTCAAGCAATTTCCAATGCAAAAATTCTAAACAAAATTATAATCCATGAGAAATTTTGATTTGTTATCTTGGTGGAGTACTCAACCCTTTGAACCACGGTTCGATGCAAGTGTTAGTAGAAGTATTTGAACTTATTTGTTTAGATTTATATATATATATATGTACGTATGTATGTGTATTTTCTTTATATTTCTTCATATTCCCTTTTCATTATTTCAATCCAATAGGGAAAAAAAAAAAACTCATCTTCCCCTCCACGTCCATATAATTTTCTATTTCGTGTCTTTCTTTGATATGCTAAGGATTTAGAGTGTATTATTAATATATAAGTTGACGTTTTACAATATTAATACATTAAAAATATTATATGGTGATGTGACAACTAAACTGAAAACTTTTTTCGTCAAAATAGAAGTGTAAGGAACTCTGAAGTAGTGGAAAGAGAATGAAAGGGAAAAAAAAAAAATTAATGAAAAAACTTGAAAATTTTGAGTTTTAACAAAAAAGACAAAAAGGTGTTGTAAGTTAATAGTACCATGATTGATTTTTTAGAGTAAAAATGTAGGTTTTCGTTAAAGTGAATAGTACCGAGAGTTTTTCGTTAAAGTTTACAAAAAAAAAGAAGGTAGAATAGACATTTAAAATAAAAAAATGAACGTCCCACATCCAACAGGATCATCTCTGGATTCTCTTTGTGAGGATTTTGGAGATCTATGAATCGTGTTCGTTCATCGTACATTGTGCGGTTAACTTTTGTCAGGTACTGTTTGTGTTTAATTTTAAATGAACAAATTTAAAAAAAATTATGACAGCACAATGTACGATGAATGGACACGATTCATAGATCTCTAAAATCTTCATAAAGAGAATTCGACAAGAATCCAGATTCAATATATTCCGTTTCCTCCCCATTTGTATGCCCATCCCGATATCCCATCTCCTCATTTATCGACTGACACCACCCATTTGTATTCACACATTCTCTCACGAGCAACTAAATGCTACCACCTACTCACAATCACACGTCCTTTCGTCGGTCTCTCCCCATCCCAAGCCACACCCAACACTAAGAAAGCATAATCATTTACCAAACAATAATGGTATTTGGACACACAAAATTTGCCTCATTGCTGAAAAACTCTATGATGCAAGTAAGTTCTATCTTGGTATATAGGTTGGACCATCTTTATTAGAAGTGTATTTAAATAGCATTACTTTTCATTATATAATTTTTAGTACAAGCAATATTACTACTTTAATTTACACCAAAGAAAAGAGGAAAAGTTTGAACCCCGACGCAATGAGTTAAACATTTATACTTTAATCACTAGCATAATTCACCACTTGCCTCTCCATTAAATGTTAGACGTGGCAAATGTGAGTGACCAGGTTTTATGCTTACCTGGCTTCTTGGACAAAAATTTGACAAGAGTAATTTGAATAAAGATAACTTACAAAGGTCTCTAGCTAGAGGGAACTCCGGTTGTCAGTTGATCATAATTCGTCTAGGATTTGCTTAGCTAGCTGACAATACGTATATTTCTAACCCTTGTTTCAAGTCAATATATAGTATCATCTGCTCTATGCAACATTCTATCCATTGATTAGTAATTAAGGGTTTTTTCTCTCCTAATTTGTAAAAAGGATTTGATTTTCCTTATACACACAACCATGAACAATATCTTCTGAGTAATGCTATTCATACCATGTTTTTATACCACATTTCTACACCACCTTACAGCATTTTCAAAGGAGATGTCAAAATGTCAAAATGTCCAAATCATCAATAACGGTAATAAAAGACAACATTAATGTTTTTCAACCAAGAAGCCAAATTTGATGTGACATGACATGGAATACATCTCTCCCCCTTGTTGCCAAATTTAACAACACCTTCAAATTTTTTTAATTAATTTTTAAATGCTTTTTATTAATTTTTATTGGTTTTAAGCATTATCCTTTTGTTTCTTTTCATTCCCAATGCAAAGAAAATACATATGAATTTTTATTTTATGTTTAAAATTTGACATATCGGTTGGAGAGCAAAATTTAAAAAATGTCAATGTGCCATGTAAGCCTTCAAATTTAAATTTTAGGTTTAAAATTTGATATCTCTGTTGGAGATGGTCTTAGGTGGCATCTGATGTGGACAGGGACAACCATATCATTTGAAAAATTTGCAAAACCCAAGGAAAGGAAGGAGAAAGACTCCTTGTATACCACAATTATCATTTAATTAACTAGTTTTTCTTAATTATTAGTTTATTAACTAATGAACTAAATTTAAAAATCTAATTAATTCAAATGATGTAGTTGTCCACATCAAATGAAACCTAAAATGGTATGAAAATGTAGTACAAAAATATGGTAAGAATAATATTACTTATATCTTCTTAATATTCCTCCTCTTCTTCATTAATTGAAGCAAGCATGCATGCGTTGACTTATTATTCGTTCAAACCAGGCCTAAACCCTAGGGACGAGTCAAAAACTAATGTGGAGAATCTAGTGTATATTCTCTCTCTCTCTCTCTCTCTTTCTCTCTGTGTCCTCCACCACCTCCTCCCCCTGAAACGAAAACAGATCACTCAATATAGCCCCAACGAATCCCAGTCGCTGCACCACTGTTGCGTCACTGCTGACAGAATGATTTAGTAGTCCCGTGTCACCAACGGTTCTCCAGAAAGGCACAGGTCACTTGTCGATGTGAATGATGACATGTACAGTTAGATCTTTTTGGTTTTGAAAAGCGGTAGGTCTGATAAAGTGATGGATTCGTATTTGCTATGGGATCATTTGACATACTAATTAACGATCTGATTAAAAGAAGGCATTACGCATATCTTTTTCCTGAGTTTATTTACCAGTACCTAAGGTCTTATTACAAAGCCGGATGCCAATTTGATCTTTGCCTTAGTGTTTGAGATGTGTTATAGCGTTTTTGTCATGATACCGAGAAAGCTGGAGTGAGTTTAAGGAGTATCTGCTAGCTCATCGTGTAGGGATCCCCAAACCTTAATGCATGCTAAATTATTGGTACGTCCAGCCCAGCCAGCCTAATTCCTTTACCACTTTTTTATAGGTATAGGTACGTCCACAAGTTTGCAATTATTCTGAGTCAAATTACGTCGGGACTATAATTAAACTTCATCGGTTAACCCGTTTTGCCGAACTTTAGGTCAATAGACTGTTATATTAGGTCCATGCGGACTATGGCAACCCACATTACACAAAATCAATCAAGATGGAAAATGTTGAATGAGTCTTCGCAACAACCCATTTATATGGGAGAGAGATTTGGTCATTTCAAGTTTTAGAAAATCTTATTTTTATCATATTGTTGTGTATGTCATGTGCATGTTATGTGAATATCAAAAAAAAAAAAAATTCCTATTTTTATCCCAAAATTAAGAAAATAGCACATTTGTGTCAATTTCTCAAAAATAAAACTGACCTATCACTCCCACCCATCACAAGATGGTAGACCATGCATTAAAATGCCAGTAAACGCCATTGTTGATATGTAACGTTTTTAGTGTATATTTCTCAATGTCCCTCTGCTTAATTATGATACGTACATTGAAAAATTTCTCCCATCATGTTATACATGGCAACCAATTTGTAAATTTAAAATAATAAATGAGATAGTAGCCAAATTTGCAATAGATCCCACCTGATACGTTCAAAAATATTTTAGGGCAAAGAAAAGTATATAATATGAGTTATCAAGTAACAATAGGAAATTTTCTTAATTAAAGATTTCACCATCTCATTGATTACTATCAGATGAATTTGATTTAGTCTAGCTAGTGGACGAATCTCGAAATTGAAACTTATCTAACGCTAATCAATAGGGTGGTGATAAAAAATATTTCTTAGAAAATTTTTAGGATGGGTTTGTGAGGATATGAATGTAAAAAAGTCTTATATTGATGAAAGGAGAAACCTTGTAATTAATGACTTATTAGTTTCATGTTGGAACCTCAACCTTCTTCATGGTATCTAAGTAGGTTGGCTCAAGTCTGAAGCCCCACTTGCTCCCACCCAACTTCATGTTGTCCACAAGTTTGACTTGAAAATTTACCACACATAAGGCGGCGTGTAAGAATATAAAGGTAAAAGAGTGCCACATCGGTGAAATGAGAAACCTTATAAGAACTTATAAGAGATTGAGATACTTCTCATATTGCTAAATAATTGAAGATAAAAACAATTTAGCTTCAAAGAAATAACTCAAATTTGCAATTACTTTTATTATAACTAATAAGAAATTGGATTTACAAACAAAGGGTCAGCCAAAAGCCGCAAAAGCCCAATACAAATACAGGAGGGAGTACATAAACAAGATTTAAATAATAAGGTATTTTTCCAACCAAATTCACAAGGGACGAAAACAACTTTGTCGTAAAATCCAACAGGCTTGGATACACCAACAACATAAAGCAAAAGTAAAACTAAAAAGCCACAAGGAGAGACAATAAACTCAGAATGAGTTGCTCTTACTTATTCTGACTCATAATGAGTCAAACTAATAACTAAAACTTGAAAAACAACTTGCCCAATGATTCTGGTAGATTCTTGTACTTTATTCATCATATTTGGGATTCAAATTTGATAAACAAAATTGATGTCCTCAGCATTATCATCCACATACACTTGAATATCTTTTGCATATTTTTGGCTCTTCTTCAAGAAAGTTTTGAACAATTTCGCTGAGCATTTTGGATACCTTGTCAGTCCACCTTCATAGTCCACATAGTTGAGACCAAATCGACTACCATACCCCTTTGTTCATTCAAAGTTATCTAGTATCGATCATGCAAAGTATCCCTTTACTTTAGCACCTGATCTGCGTACACACATAGAAAACAAAGTGCATTGATATAGATAACTATAAAAAAATGTAAGAAGGCATATATATGTATATTATATGTAGCCTTATCTAATTCCTTAACAAGTACTAACTGAATTGCTGCTTTAAGGTGACAAAGGTGGTCACGATGGTGGTTGACTCTTATGGTATCTTCAAGGGCTTGCTCAAGTGATAAGCTGCGATTATTGAACTCATCGACACCTGCAACGTAATAAATTATCATCTGTGTTGATAATTTTATCTAAAAATAAATAAATTTGCATTTAGTTTTGAGTTTAGACTTTAAAACACCTAAATTTACTTATATATACACATGTGAAATGTTGATGATGCAATCAATTAAGGATGAAAGTATTAATGCTTACCATTTTCAGTAATGTAAATCGCTAGATCATTATACTTTTTCTTGGTATAAATTATAAGATCATGAATTCCTTTTGGATAAATGTATAACCAATCTAAAGCAGCCTACAAGATCATTTAAAGATACTGAAATTCTCATCACAAGTTATGTTTTTATGAAGAAAATATACATATTAATCCTCCAAATGCTAAAAAATTTAAGTTCAAATTGGATGTATACCCGCGGACCAATGGGCTTTCCATTAACCGCAACTGTCATAATATACCCAAATATTAGTATCTAACCATGGAAGCACCAGTGACTCCTAATAGTTCGTATGTTTGGAGAAGCATCGCAGCTTCAAGGTAGGTGATTCACAAAGGCCAGCAGTGGCAAGTGGGCAATGGGCAGAAAATTCGTATATGGAGTGATAATTGGATTCCGAGGGATTCCTTTTTTTGGATTCTAACGCCACCATTGAGGAACTGGGATATGGAGGCTACGGTGGTTGAGCTTATCTGCGATATACCGAAGCAGTGGAATCTCCAGTTACTGAATGTTCTTTTTTCATCCGAGGAAATGGAGTTAATCCAAAGTATTCTGCTTAGCGTTCGGGATGTTGAAGATAGGCGAATTTGGCATTATGAACGTAATGAGAAGTTCTCAGTCAGGAGTGCTTATCAGGTGGCTCGGGGTGTTGGAATGTAACCCTTCAGCTGGAAATTGATGGCTGAGATCATTTGATAAATGTATTTTTGTTTCAGTTTGAATGTCAGCCATTGGATCATAGTCCACATGGTTTCTTAATGTTGTATTTAGTTTAAGTAATAGAATTAGACATGTGGCATTATCTCATAGGATAATACCAATGAATGGTTGAGATTATGTTGTGTATTGGAGTGTGAAGGATCTCCCTTCCTTCCGTGTGCAACGGTAACAAAGTGTTTTGGATGTTCAGTGTGTGAAATGAGAAGTGCATAATTCCTTTCATCTTCTTCGAAAACTCTCTCTGTCTTTCTTCTTGCACAGAGTCTCCATTGAAGCTTATATTACCAAACACAAACACTAACATGGCCTCAGAGCCTGGTTTCATCGTCTAATCTGGGCGTGAAATCTGTGAGTTCGTGAGGTTCGTTTGAGCTACATACCTGAGCTCAAATCGAATCTGGAAATTTACGATTGCTTTAAATCCAAGTCTAATATGGCTGGATCCGGCAGCTCCAGTGTTCAATGGAGAGAATTATGAGTTCTGGAGTATTCGAATGAAAACCATTCTGAAATCTCACGGTTTATGGGAGCTGGTTACAAATGGGTTTGAATCTTCAGATCCAAAGTCTAAAGAAGCTACGGATGACGAGACAAAGAAGGAGACGTCAGGAGAAATGTCGTTCAGTGAGATTCTGATGAAGGATGCTCGTGCGCTTGGGATGATTCAAGGCGCAGTCTCGGATCAGATTTTTCCCAGAATCGTGAATGAGGAGACATCCAAAGGAGCTTGGGTTGGGATGCTCTAAAAGGTGAATTTCGAGGAGATAAACAAGTAAGAAATGTAAAATTACAAGGGTTACGTAGAGATTTTGAATATACTCGTATGAAGGATAGTGAATCATTATCTGTATATCTCTCTCGATTGTTTGATATCATTAATCAAATGAAAAGCTATGGAGAAGAATTATCTAGGGAGAGAATAGTGCAGAAATTATTGATTAGTCTTCCTAAAACATATGATGCTATCTGTTTTGTAATTGAGCACTCTAGAGATCTTGAGACTATTGAGGTTCAAGAGGTTGTGGCTTCCCTAAAAGGCTTTGAGCAGCGGCTTGATCTACATGCTGAGTCTTCTACTGAGAAAGCATTTGCAAGTTTAACTGTTACGACTAAGGGTGCTAGAAGTGGTGGATTTTCTGGAAATCACAGGTCTCAAGAGAATTGGAAAGCAAGAGGAAAATGTTGGGATCATAAGCCTAACTTAGTTCAGAGGTCGAGTAACATTCAAAGAGGTTGGGATCACAAACCCAATTATGCTCAGAGACAGAACAACACTCAAAGGAATTGGGATCATAGGCCTAATTATACTCAGAAACAAAACAATTCTCAGGGTGATTGCAAATGGTGTGATAGATTACATTATGGGAAGTGTTGGTATGAAGGCAAACCAAAATGTACTGGCTGTGGGAAACCAGGACATTCTGTAAAAGACTGTCATGAGAACAAGGGGATGCAGAAGGCAAATTATGCAAGGCAGATGGGAGAAATGGGATCATTGTTTTATGCTTGCAATGCAGTGACAGATGTGAAGGTAAATAATTCATGGTATATAGACAGTGGTTGTAGCAACCACATGACAGGTGATGAGAGATTGTTGGTTGATGTTCAAAGAAATTTGACCTCAAAGGTAAAGATGGGCACTGGAGAGGTTGTGCAGGTGGCAGGAAAGGGAACTTTGGTGATTGAGACTAAACTGGGAAGAAAACATATACAAAAAGTGATGCTTGTTCCTGGACTTGAGGAAAACCTTCTCAGTGTAGGACAGATGATGGAACACGGTTATTATTTGTTGTTTGGAGGTGGTGTAGTGAATGTATTTGATGGTTGGTCACTTGACAACTTGGTAGTAAGAGTTCATATGACTGCAAATAGGTGCTTTCCTTTGACAATGATGCCTGTAACTCAGTGTGCTCTAAAAGCAAGTGTCATACACTGCTCTAAGATATGGCATAAAAGACTGGGTCACTTGCATGAAGAAGGTCTTAAAGCACTTGAAGAACAAAATCTAGTACATGGATTGCCTAAGTTAGAGATGTCAACAAGTGTGTGTGAAGGGTGTATGCTAGGCAAACAACACAGAGACTCATTTCCTTCTAAATCGACTTGGAGAGCTAAGGATCCACTGGAGGTAGTTCACACAGATATTTGTGGTCCAATGCAAGTCGAATCTCATTCTGGAAATAGATATTTCTTGCTATTCATAGATGACTGCACAAGGATGTCATGGGTATATTTCTTGAGAAATAAGTCTGATGCATTTGGATGTTTTAAGAAGTTTAAGGCAATGACTGAGCTACAATGTGGATATAAGGTAAAATGCCTCAGAAGTGATAGAGGAGGAGAGTTTCTTTCTGCAGATTTTATTGGTTATTGCAGTGATCTGGGAATCCAGAGACAGCTAACTATGGCTTACACTCCTCAACAAAATGGAGTGTCTGAGATAAAGAACAGGACTGTTGTGGAAATGGCAAAGTCAATGTTGCATGAGAAGGGTCTTCCATACATGTTTTGGGCAGAGGCAGTCAATACTGCAGTGTATTTGCTTAACAGGTGTCCATCCAAAGCCTTGAGAAAGACTACACCATTTGAGGCATATAGTGGAAGAAAACCTGGAATAGCTCACTTGAAAATATTTGGATCCATTTGCTATGTTCACATACCTTCTAACCTTAGACACAAGTTAGAAGAGAATAGTCACAAGTGTATCTTTGTTGGTTATGGTGCGAGTGAGAAAGGCTATAGACTGTTTGATCCAATTTCAAGGAAAATTGTCCTCTCAAGAGATGTCATATTTGATGAGGATGCCTCTTGGGACTGGAACTGCAATGAAGATACTGGAATAACATTTCCAGTCAGTAATGATCATCAGATTGCTAATGAAAATTGTGTTATTGGTGAGAACTCTCACTCTGAGGAATATACTGTTTCTCAAAGTGAGAATGTGGTTGATAGATCTCAAGCACATGATGATACACCTAAGAAATGGAGAAGTATAAATGAGATCATGGCTCAGTGCAACATGTGTGTCATTGAACCTGAAAATTATGATGATGCAGCTAAGGATGAGTCATGGAGAAGTGCAATGAGAGCTGAACTGGATATGATAGAAAAGAACAACACATGGCAGCTTGTTGAGAGACCTTATGACAAGCCTGTTATTGGTGTTAAGTGGGTCTACAAGACCAAACTTAATCTGGATGGTACTGTGCAGAAGAACAAAGCTCGACTAGTGGCTAAAGGCTATTCACAAAAGCCTGGAATCGATTATAATGAAACTTTTGCCCCTGTGGCAAGGTTGGACACGATCAGGACATTGATTGCTCTTGCTGCACAGAAAAATTGGAACTTATATCAGTTAGATGTGAAGTCTGCATTCCTCAATGGGATACTAAAGGAAGCAGTATATGTCGAGCAACCTCAAGGTTTTGTGAAGGAAAGTGAAGAAACAAAGGTGTACAAACTGAACAAGGCTCTCTATGGTTTGAAACAAGAACCAAGGGCCTGGTATGATGAGATTAATGCATACTTCAATAGTGCAGGGTTTGAGAAAAGTTCAAGTGAGGCAACTCTGTATGTTAAGACAAGAAAGGAATCTGGTATCATTATTGTTTCCCTGTATGTAGATGACATTGTTTATACTGGTAGCAGTCCACAAATGCTTGAAGAGTTCAGAAATGATATGATGAAACACTATGAGATGACTGATTTAGGTTTAATGCATCATTTCCTTGGAATGGGTGTTCTCCAAACTGAGAATGGTATTTTTATACATCAAAAGAAATATGCACAGAAGCTAATTGAAAAGTTTGGTTTGAAAGATTGCAAACCAGTGGCTACCCCACTTGCTATGAATGAGAAATTGACCAAGGTTGATAGGAGTGAGGCAGCAGATGAAGGAGAGTATAGACAGCTTGTTGGAAGTTTGCTTTATTTGACTGCAACTAGACCTGATGTGATGTTTGCAGCAAGTTTATTGTCACGATTCATGCACAATCCTACCAAGAAACATATGGGAACAGCTAAAAGGGTACTAAGGTACATCCAGGGAACAGTTGACTTTGGAATCATTTTCGATAGAGGCAAAGCAACTACTCTAATTGGCTATTGTGACAGTGACAGGGCTGGAAGTGAGGATGATATGAGAAGCACCTCAGGGTATGCATTTACACTAGGATCTGGTATGTTTTCATGGGCGTCAATCAAACAAAACACTGTGGCATTGTCTACTGCAGAAGCAGAATATGTCAGTGCTGCAGAAGCTACATCACAAGCAAAATGGTTGAGGTTTGTCTTAGAAGATTTTGGAGAAGAACAAGTGGAGGGAACTCAGATTATGTGTGATAATACATCAGCCATTGCTATGGCAAAGAATCCAGTTTTTCATCAGAAGACAAGACATATTAACAGGAAGTTTCATTTCATCCGAGAAGCAATTCAAGCAAAAGAGATTGAGCTGGTGTACTGCAGGACAGAGGAACAGATTGCAGATATCCTTACCAAGGCCTTGCCTAAAGATCGATTTGTGTACTTAAGAGAGCTACTTGGAGTCAAATCAGCTAAAGGGTTAGAAGGGAGTGTTAGAATGTAACCCTTCAGCTGGAAATTGATGGCTGAGATCATTTAATAAATGCATTTTTGTTTCAGTTTGAATGTCAGCCATTGGATCATAGTCCACATGGTTTCTTAATGTTGTATTTAGTTTAAGTAATAGAATTAGACATGTGGCATTATCTCATAGGATAATACCAATGAATGGTTGAGATTATGTTGCGTATTGGAGTGTGAAGGATCTCCCTTCCTTCCGTGTGCAACGGTAACAAAGTGTTTTGGATATTCAGTGTGTGAAATGAGAAGTGCATAATTCCCTTCATCTTCTTCGAAAACTCTCTCTGTCTTTCTTCTTGCACAGAGTCTCCATTGAAGCTTATATTACCAAACACAAACACTAACACGGGGTTTACTCGACAATAACGGTAAAGGAGTAGGTGGATCTTCGTCTTCTTTTGGTGGTGTGGGGGAGAAAGATTGGAAGAAAATTTGGAATGCGAGTGTTCCGGGGAAGGTGAAGATTTGGGTGTGGCGTGCTTGTTTTGATGCTTTACCCACACAGTTGAATTTGCGCAAAAGTAAAGTGTTGGGTGGCGAGGCGTGTGTGGTTTGTGGTGTACAAGTAGAGTCAACAGAGCATGTATTTAGAGACTGTAGTCTGGCGAGAGCGGTGTGGTTTCGAAGTTTGGGGCTAAGGGTGGATGGTGGATGTGACCGAATGTCTCTTGTGTAGTGGATGGTTATTTGTGTGTAGCAACTCCCAATGGTTGGTTTCGAGCTCTGGTTGATGTTGTTATGGGCAATTTGGAAACATAGGAATGTGGTGTTGTGGAATGGGACTCGGATGCCACCATAGGAGATTGTTTTGAGGACTAAGGGTTGGATGCATGAATTTCATAAATGGCACAAACCCCTGACTTGGAGGACGGCTAAGGAGATCCAAAAATGGAGGAAACCTAGGGTCGGATGGATCAAATGTAATTTTGATGGGGCTTGGAGTATAGGTGGCTCTCGGGGGAGGGGGGAGGAGGGGCTATGGTGTCGTGCTTAGGGATCACACGGGTGAATTTCTGGGGGCTACGATTGGTCCTGTTGAGGGGTCTATGTTGGCCTTGTATTTAGAGTTGTTTGCAGCACGCCATGCGGTAGAGGTCAAGAGACTATATCTGCCTGATGCCAAGGTAAAGAGATATAAACCTTATGTTAAAGAGTCCAACCCCAGCCCATTCTACACAAATCCAGAAAATTCAAGCACCAAAGTCGATGCATCATGCAAACATAACAATATGCTAGATAATTCTAGCATTATCCTATTAAGTCAGTGGGTGTGTGTGTATAATCATGTACTAGAAAGTTCTAGCAGCTTGTACAATATGTGGCTATTATGAAAAGCCATATGTCGGTGCAGTGTGTGCATGAACATGCACTAGAAAGTGCTAGTGAAGTCGACAAACATGCCTATAAATAGGTGTGTGTGTATCGCTAAGTAAGAAAGAACCAACCAAGAAGAAGTAGGCAACCAATTGAGAGTGAGAAGTAAGAGTAGTCTTGTGAAGAGTGTGAGTGATCTAGAGTTTGTCTCTAGAAAGTGAGTGAGTGTCATTGCTTCTAAAGAGTGTCTTTGAGAGTTTGTGTGTTGTAATATTTTGTGTGTGTAATACAAGTAATTTGTTTACTTGTGTTGTCTCTCCAACACTTGTGTTAGAGTTGTGCACTCTAAGTTTTTCCCCAACAATTGGTATCAGAGCAGTACGATTAAGAACCGTCTCTAGTGAAGCTTCCGAGAATCGTGAGAAGTTTAGTACTTCACAAGATTGTTGACTAGTCTTGTTCAGCTTATCAAAGCTTTGTCGACACGATGGGATATCTTTAAGTTGTTGGAGAAATCAAGAAGTTGAACAACAAAAATTACAACACATGGGCGACATGTATGGAGTCTTACCTACAAGGCTAAGATCTTTGGGATGTCATCGGCGGTAATGAAGTTACGCAGCTAGATGAAGACACCAGTGGCACTTTGCGGAAGTGGAAGATCAAGGCAGGTAAGGCCATGTTTACCTTAAAAACCACAGTTGAAGACGACATGTTGGAGTACATATGGAAGGCTAAGACATCGAAAGAAGTGTGGGACACCTTCGCCACACTCTTTTCAAAGAGGAAGGATACAAGATTGCAGCTTCTTGAGAATGAGTTGTTATCAGGCCCAAAGAGACATGACGGTTACCGAATATTTCCATAAAAGTCTATTTGCCATGAAATTTCTAAATTAGATCCTAGTGCTGCCATTATAGAATCTAGGATAAAAGGAATAATTATCCATGGATTGAAACCTGAATATCGAGGCTTTGTTGCCGTTATACAAGGATGGCCTACCTAACCATCACTTGTTGAGTTTGAGAATTTGTTTGCCGATCAAGAAGCTTTGGCAAAGCAAATGGGATAGGTCTCGTTAAGAGGTGAGGAGGAAGCGTTCTACACCAAAAGTAAAAGAAGCTTTAAGCAGCGTGCTAATGGTGGATCTAAAAGAAATGGTGACAAGGAAAAAGGTCATCAAGGAGGAGGGAGTTCTTGGCCTCGGGGAGCTTCGAAGTATCACGGCAACCGTGGTCAGTCCCAGAACAATAAAAGGTTTGAGGGTAAATGTTACAATTGTGGAAAGAATGGCCATATGGCGAAGGAATGCTGGTTTAAAAAGCCCGTAGAGAGTAATGTTGCTAACTCAGAGAAGAAAAGTGAAGATGACTAGGATGCCAGTAGCGTCTCTAGCCTTGGAGGAAGAATGAGATGTAGAAGCATCATCTTTTTGGTGCTCAGAAAATGAGGCATTGCCCAATTCGAAAGAAATTGAAGATACGTTGCAAGGGAAACTGGGAGACCAAGTTGCCTAAATTCAATCAAGTCCAGATGAGTCTAATGATTTGCTTGTTGGAGACGATGTCGAGCAAGAAGTACCCAAAAGTCCTTGGCAAACTAGTGTGTATCAATAACCAGGAGAAGTTAGACCTAGTGAAGTGGAAGAATCAATTTCACAATCATACTAAGGAGGTCAACAAGAGTACAAAAGCCAAATCCTAAATATGTCAATGCTGCTATAGTTGATGGAGCAGTAAAAGAACCTAAGACGTTTGAAGATGCATCACATAGTTCTGAATGGATATGAGCTATAGAAGAAGAAATCACTACGCTTAAGCAAAATCAGACTTGGGATTTGGTGCCAAAGGCAAGGGATGTGAAACCTATATCCTGCAAATGGGTGTACAAGGTAAAATGACGTCCTAATGGTTCAGTTGAAAGGTACAAGGCTCGGTTGGTGGCTCGAGACTTCTCTCAGCAGTATGGACTAAACTATGATGAAACGTTTAGTTCAAGTAGCAAAGCTTACGACTGTACGAGTCCTACTTGCATTAGCAGCTAACAAAGATTAGAATCTATACTAGATGGATATGAAGAATGCTTTCTTGCATAGAGAGTTAGATCAGGAGATCTACATGATGCAACTAATGGGCTTTAAAAGCAAAGCTCATCCTGAGTACGTGTGCAAGTTAAGGAAATCACTCTACAGTCTAAAATAAGTACCAAGAGCGTGGTACGCTAAGATTGCAGAGTTTCTCACACAAAGTGGTTACTTAGTGGCGCATGCAGATTCCATATTGTTCGTTAAAGCTAATGGAGGAAAGTTAGCTGTCGCACTGGTGTACGTGGATGACCTAATCATCATAGGCGATGATAAGGTAGAAAGTCATCAAACCAAGGAGAATTTGGCAATTCGTTTCAAGATGAAAGAACTTGGACAACTCAAGCACTTTCTTGGATTAGAGGTTGATCGCACACAAGAAGGGATATTTTTGTGTCAGCAAAAGTATGCAAAGGACTTGTTACAGAAGTTTGGGATGCTTGAATGCAAACCAATCTCAACACCAATTGAACCTAATGCTAAGATGTGTGCATATGAAAGTAGAGACTTGGAAGATGCAATAATGTATTGACAATTGGTAGGTAGTCTAATCTACTGGACTTTGACTTGACCTAAAATTTCTTATGCAGTTGGTGTGATGAGTCGGTACATGCAAAATCCAAAGAAGCCTCATCTAGAAGCAGTTCGACGAATATTGAGATATGTAAAGAGTACAATTGACTATGGTCTCTTGTACAAGAAAGGTGAAGACGGTAAGTTGGTTAGCTATTATGATGCAGACTTTGTAGGAGATCATGACACCAAGAGATCGACCACTGGGTATGTCTTTAGAATTGGTTCTGAAGTAATTTCGTGGTGCAGCAAGAGACAACCACATGTGTCTTTGTTAACCACAGAAAAAGAGTATAGAGTAGTAGCAATGGCAGCTTAAGAGAACGCATCGCTGGTACAGTTGATGAGTGATCTACATCAATAGTAGATTATCCAGTATCATTGTACTGTGATAACCAATTGGCAATTCGCTTAGCGGAAAATCCAATCTTTCATGCAAGAACTAAACATGTGGAGGTACACTATCATTTCATTAGAGAGAAGGTCTTGCAAGAAGAGATTAAGATGAAACAAATCAATACAAATGAACAAGTTGTGGACTTCTTCACTAAAGGTTTGAGTATCGGCAAGTTTGAAAAGTTTCATCGTCAACTTAGCATGGAGAAAAGAATGAGCTGGTGTTGAGGGGGAGTGTTAAAAGAGTCCAACCCCAGCCCATTCTACACAAATCCAGAAAATTCAAGCACCAAAGTCGGTGCATCATGCAGGCATAACAATATACTAGATAATTCTAGCATTATCCTATTAAGTCGGTGGGTGTGTGTGTATAATCATGTACTAGAAAGTTCTAGCAGCTTGTACAATATATGGCTATTATGAAAAACCATATGTCGGTGCAGTGTGTGCATGAACATGCACTAGAAAGTGCTAGTGAAGTCGGCAAACATGCCTATAAATAGGGGTGTGTGTGTGTGTGTGTGTGTGTGTGTGTGTGTATTGCTAAGTAAGAAAGAACCAACCAAGAAGAAGTAGGCAACCAAGTGAGAGTGAGAAGTAAGAGTAGTCTTGTGAGGAGTGTGAGTGATCTAGAGTTTGTCTCTAGAAAGTGAGCGAGTGTCATTGCTTCTAAAGAGTGTCTTTGAGAGTTTGTGTGTTGTAATAATTTATGTGTGTAATACAAGTAATTTGTTTACTTGTGTTGTCTCTCCAACACTTGTGATAGAGTTGTGTACTCTAAGTTTTTCCCAACACCTTACTCCTCATAAAGCAAGGAAAAGAGAATGAGTCAGAAGTAAAGCAAGATGTCACACTAAAGAGTCACTTTCAAGCAATAAATTTTGTCAACCCTACGCATGAGCAAACTCCATCAACCCCGCACATGAGCCAACTCCACAGCAAGATTGACAGCATAAAGCTCCGCATAGAAAAATTGTCCCAAACTCTGAGATAAACCACCAAGAAAATAACCCACAAAATCTCGAAAATCCCCACCATAAGCTGCAAGATCCAGTTTGTTTAGCAAGGTTATCCGTGTTCATTTTTGACCCAAGGACATGAAGAAGTATTCCAAATAATGGTAACTATATAAGGAAAAACGCAGCCTCATTTGTATCTAAGCTTAAATGTATACTGTTTTAATAAAATCATTGATGATTTAGACATGGAACTAATGTTAGATCCTTCTTTTGGGTTATTAGGTTGGAAAATTGTTACCGTTCATGAGAATTGGTGGGTTCTAATGGTTAGAGAAAGAAAAAAAAGTGCTTGATGCATTGTCCACGTCTTGGAGGCATGCTTTAGTGAATTCAATTTCTTATCTGATGCTATCATCAACCTTGGTTACAATGTAACTAATGATGTAAACTTGAGTTGTATAAAGAAAAACCAAGCTTAATTTGACTTGACCATTTGTGTTGGAGATATGTTTTTAAATATATATATATAGATAGCAAATGCTGTCCGTACGTCCGAGTGGAATGTTTATGCCCATGCTTAGAGAGAGAAAGAAAAGAGGAAAGATAGGTAGGAGGGCACTCCAGGGGAGAGGAAATGGGAGGAAAATAATCTAACTTGCTAAGATGGAGTTTCCACTATGACTAAAAAGGGAGCCCACCCTTATCATGGTCCTTCATGGACGTATAAGCCTAGCTCTGCCCAAGGTGTATAAAATCTACCATGAATTCTCTCATGGACTTACAAATTAAACCATCACTCTCCCTCCCTCCCCAGCTGTGTAGGGTTATTAGCTACAAGTATGAATTACTATATTGCTAGAGCTTATCAGTGCCTTATCAGGCATTTTTGCAGCAAGCGCGTTGGATAATGATCTTGACCTAGAAACAATAGTACCGACTGATCAACCACCGGTCCACCACCACCGCCACTGCTGTCAGCCACCGCAGCCAGCTCTAGGACTAGGAATCACAACTTAAACTTGGCGAAGATTATCGTGGCCTATTGCTTGTCGACAACCATTGGAATGGCTCTCATTCCCATCCAACTTCACTCCAACAAGCTCCCTCTAACCTTTTGCGTTCTCAGTCTCGCAATCCTACTTGCCTTTGCTTGTATAATGGTTAGCAAATTTATCCAGCACTCCTACTCTCCACGAATAATAGTTTCTCTCTTCCAATATTTCAGGGTTTTCTTCGGAGTCACTGCCTTCTTCGTTTCCGTCACAATCCCATTTCCTCTCTGGTTCAGATGTACCGCTTCTCTCATCTATGTGGCCTCAGGCCTTGTAGTATTATTCTGACACCGCTACTATACATAAGGCTATAGCAAGCAAGGAGAATACCTCATAAACAAAACGTTCGATAGGGGAAACATAGTGGACGAAAGATAAATAATTTTTTTTAGTGGACGAATAAAGAAACAATGTTCATAGAGAGAGTTTTCTTAAAATTTCTTATTAAATATATGTATCTTTTATTTAAAGTGCAAAGACTTCATTTTATGGGGTTTTACCTTATGAAAAACAAAGGGGTACGTGGATCATGCTTTGGTTTGGAATTGACAATAAAAACATTAAAGTTCTGTTTGGTTAGACATTGATACTCCCTTCGAATAACCAAAAAAAAAAAAAAAAAAATGATACTCCCAAAGGGATCATAGCGAGGGATATAAGTTCTTGTGTATGTATTACCATTAATGAATTCTCTCGTGGAAATAAACCCATTTCTCCCTCCCTTCCTCCACCCCAACTTGTGTGCAGGAAAATGTACTATATTACTGGTGCTATGCCTTAAGGCATTTTTGCTGCAACAACTCAACAAGATATTCAATAGCCCGCCGTTGGACGATGATCTTGACCCCGAAAAAGTACCAATACCAGCTGAACCAGCAGAAACCAGCTCGAGCACTGGGAAGCACAACTTAGACTAAATGGGCAATGATCATTGTGGCGTATTGTTTGTCAACAGCTATTGCAATGGCTCTACTACCCATCCAACTTCACTCCAAGCAGCTCCCTCTAACCTTTTGCTTTCTCGGTCTCGCAATCACACTTTCCTTTTCTGGTATCATGGTTAGCAAATTCGTTCAGAAATCTAAATGACCGTGTGTCAGAGTTCATATGTTCCATTATTTCGGTGCCTTCTTCATTTCCATCACCATCCCCTTTCCTCTCTGGTTCAAGTGAACTGCATCTATCATCGATGTGGGCTCATGCCTTGTAATACTATTTTGTCACCACTACTCTAATTGATCGGATATATTCGGCAAGAATTAAAATAATTCCAGGAAAGATGAAAGCGTTCGAGAGAGGAGACATAATTATATTGCACTGTTTGAATATTACTCTTATTTATGTGTGTTCTAGAATTGGGACAGTTTGTAAACTACATGGACTAAATCCGAAGAAAATGAAGGGACATGGATTGCCGGCCGAGAAGCCAGAGCTGCGTGATTGCTGCGGCAAACGCGTCCGGTGCTTGTGGGATGTGTATTAAGACGAGCTCGACGAATACAACAAGCTCTTGATAGCATGAATGGAAATATGATTCCAACTTATCCTCACATTGTTTCCGCTTACGCTCTTCTCTCCTTTTCTGCACTTTCTCCTGAGCTTTCTTGTCTGCCATTTTGGTTTCCCATTTCTGCTGCTTCAATAGCTTCTTCTGTGCGCTGCTTCGCCGCCATTCGGTGCATTCCTCCGCTTGAGGACCTTTTCGTTTTCCTGATTTTCTTTGCCCTCCGTAGTTCGATTGTCATTGCTGCTACAATGCATCTGCTTTCTGTAATTTCAGATGGAGGCTTCTTTCTCCCCTTGGATGCTTTGTTAGGGTTTAATTTTTTTTTTTTTGGTTGGGAACGATAACGAATGCTACTCAAAAAATTCTTAATTTATTAATATTTAATTAATTTTTCAATCTAGTTAGGTAAAAGAGTGGGTTCCGATTCTGCTATGTTAACAGTTGAAAGAAAAATTAGCGGATTAATTATCGGATGTTTGATATTGCAACGAATTCGTAAGTTGATGTATAACTTTGCAATGTTTAAAAGATAAGGTATAAGTTTTTTATGTGACTTAAAGTTGAGGTGATAAAATGTAATTTATCCAAAAATTAACGGTGGTTAAAATACGTCACATTTGAGCAGTAAAGTCGTGGAAACACTTGTTTCTTCCATATGTTGGATCTTAGCTCCATGGAACAATATACTAACTACTGCTAAAACATTGAAAAATTGAAATTTAGTTCAAAACATTGTAGATATATGGATCATATGAACTGTCTAAAGAAAAATTCTTGAACAACAAACAATTAGAGCTATTACTCATAACATCAAATAAACTTTCATTAATGAAAGATGTAAATCCAGATATTATGGGCAATCAATGCCCTATGTAGAGATTACTCTCCATCCTAGCGGTGGACACAAGTACTTTCACTAAAAGAAATAGAGTAACTAATTAATTAACTAGATTAGATGAACGTAGCACTAGTGAGGCTGAACATAGCACTAGTGACGCTGCAGACAACTAATTAAACTCCAAACATAACAAAAAACAGTTGACACTGAAACCTACGACAAATATGAGATGCCTATTCTGAAAAGTAAATCCCATATATAGTCATATATAATTATTCACCAGCACTTCAGGGCATCCATGAGAGTTATTTCGCATCACACAATACTATTTGTGCATGCTTGATCATCAATAGTACTAGTATCGCCTCGACATGATTCTGTTGCAGGATCAACGGCTGTTTTAGAAATCTTTAGGGTTGGGTACTTAGAACTATTAGGTTTGTAATATTTATTGAAGTGAAGATTACAAAGTATTATGAGGAGAAAGGAGGCAACGTAGATAGAATAGGTAGCATATTTGAACCACAAAGGAAATGGGATGCTGATGGATATGAAGAAGGCCGTGACTCCAAAGAAGAGGCCAAAATTATGGCAAAGGCGGGCGATTGATATTCCGGCGGGACAGTAGTTGAAGTGAACAAACTTACTTACCAAGATACTAGTGAAGGCAAGCAAGACTGATAGGCCAAGAATGTAAAAGATTACAGAAAGATGGCTGGAGAGAATTTGGACAGGGAGAAGCGCTAGTCCCGTCGCCACTGTGAAGCAAAACACGACGATTATCTTTGGCCAATCTAAGTTGTTGTTGTGGTACTTATAATTAGTCTTGTCTGCAACCTGTTGCATTGCAGCTTCTAGGTCTTGTTCACGATCGCGATCATGATCATCCGGGCTAATTATAAGAACTTTGAGTAGTTGGATTGTCTTTGCAATAAGTGCAAGAAGAAAGGGCTTTAAGAACTGATCATAAGAATTATTAACACCGCACTTCATCTTTGTTCAGCACCAGAGAGAGAGAGAGAGAGAGAGAGAGAGAGAGAGAGAGAGAGAGAGAGAGAGAGAATGAGAACGGTTAGAGATGTTAATTTATATATAGTATAAGGAGGGAAGAATGAAAGAGATAGAAAAAGAAGTGAGGGAACTTATTTAATACGAAAATTAGGCCAGAAAGAAGGAAAAGTAGAATTAATTAAAGCTAGCGACATTCGATTACATGTTTGTGGATGTGATTGTGAGCATTGATATAGGAAAATGATTTGTGCACACTCTTATTTTCTTTCAGCCGTTGAATTGAACATATAAAGTAGGATCAAGGGCCAAAATTAAGAGATAATGTGCAGAAGATGAATAAGAGTGTGCATAAATTAGTGCCTGTCGACATATCGTGTGAAAGCTCACAACTACACGCACATGTGGACGATCGACCATACTAGCATCCCTCAAAACACTATCAAATACACACGCCAGGTGAAAATTGAAAAAACGGGGACACTGACCTATGTACTTAATCAAATTAAGCTCGACTACGTACAAAAAGAAACTAATTCACATATTCCTCTTTGAATTCTCGAAAGAGTAGTACAAGAGTGCTGTTATGAATTGGGGCCCTTGTTCGATCCATAAATGAGTTTTTCTTATTCGAACGATTGTCGAATATATAATATAGGTTACTAATTTTATTATAAACAACAGTAAAAGAGATTCAAACTCAATCGGTACGCATAAAAAGAAACATTGTCTTAGCCAACTTGACTTACCACGCTTGGGTATGATACAAAAGAGTTTATAAAGTAGCTGACTATGAGGAGAGGGATTCAGATTCTTGAGGCTGCTTGACTATGTGCTAGATATTCATGAGTCAACAGCTTCTGAGTTCGCAAATAACAGCTGGACTTGTTTTCTTTTTTATTAGACACCAGTGGGAATTTCAAACTTTAGTTGAGCTTTAGTTGCCCAGAAAGTAATTTTAACTCAATAGTCCAAAGTTCTATTAAGCTTACCAGTTGGTGGAGTCTAGACTTGCTTTTTGAGCAAGTCTTTGCTAGTATTTCTTTTAACGGTTAATTGTCGAAAATGATTCGACTTTGAATTTTTGTGCTGAATTCTTTCCGTGCATGCGGAGTTTATATAATTATTCGCGATTCGACTTTGGATTTTTAGTTGTGCTGAATTCTTACTGTGCAGACGGATTTTATGTAATTATTAGTATCTTACCACACCCTGTAACAATTTGCTCCTTTGATTGTTATTCTTTACTTCTAATTTTTTATTTTGTTTAAAATATTTTTTTATATTTTTATTTTTAAAAAATTAAGAAAAAAAGAAAAAAAAAATGTCCATGTAGTTTTTTTTGAGAAAAAATTTGTCCATGTAGTTAGAAGACTATAAATTAAACTATGTGGAAATATTTAAGGGAGAGGGAGAAAAAGGGGAACTTGGAATTGGATAGAGAAGTTTTTATTTTTATTTTTTAAATTAGACGATGTTAAGATCACTTTTGGATAAGACTTTAAAAAAACTGTCAAATTTAGTTTGTATGAATATATTTTACTACCCGTCATTTTATTTTATAGTAAAAGACTAAATTGTATTTTCACCTATTTTTTGATTGACAAAGAGAGTTTTATTAATAGTAGTTTAGATTATTTTATTTTATAAATTTTAATTAGAGAGTGGTATTTTTGAAATTATAATTGTTTCACCTTTTTGGCCTTCTGACTTTATATATATTGTACTAGTACAAGTTACATGGCTTCATCCTCATGCCTCCTTCTACCAAATTTTTTGTAAAGCAATCCACCAATCTAGTTGGTATATTTCAAGTCTAGAAAAGTCACATTTTTATGCATGCTTTCAAAATCTGAGAGACGATTCTGTTTATAGCTAATGGATAGGCTTCACACAATAAAATATTAAAGAAAAACATTTAATGAACTATTATTGAAGCCATTTAGTATTACAGTCCAGTGATATTCCTCTTCATCTTATAAGTGAGAGGTCTTATGTTTGATTCTCAGCAAACGCGAATTTGAACCATATTATTGCTAGCTCATTGTGAGGTTAAGCCTACCTCCTATATGCATCTTAGTGTAGATAAAAAAAATTTGTTTAAAAAAAAAATCAATTATTGATAATAAGGACCCAAAAAAAGTAAAAGAAGTAGTAGTATTTTTGTAAATAAGTTGAAGTTTGAATGCAGTGATATTTTTGTAAATAAATTGAAGTTCGGTAGCAATAACGTAAATAAATTGAAGTGTATTTTCATCAGTAGCAAAGATCGTTTGCTTGTAGTGTCTTTTCATTAGTTTTCTAATAGGTTAAAGGGTAAGTGATATCCACACATCCATTTTACCTCTCACACCATCACAAATAGCACTATCTTATGTTAAATCATAAACAATTTGATGACATATTTTCTGGGATATGGTTTTATTTATTTATTTATTTTATTTATTTTTTTAAGAAAAAAATCAACTAAATTCGTAACATTCATCAACGAGAAAGGCCAAGAAGAATGTCTCAAAATGAGATTCTCTATGAACTCTCTGTCACCTCACAATTTAATGTTAATTTATATGTTAATATTATAAAGTATTGTGCAAAAAATAAGATGATATAGAATACATAGAGAATCTTACTTTTGAAAGAGTCTCTTTAAACCCACCGGTAGCCTCAAATGTTACATATCTGAATCAACCACCTAGACCCGCCACAAGTAAATGGTTGTCTCAAATGTTACCTATCCTAATCGAGCGCTTTAGACCCACCACAAGTAAATGGTTGTCTCAAATGGGATAGTCAAAGTGTGTGAATCGAAATTAAATTATTTGGCTCTAGAAAAATTCAGAGTGCAAGAAAACATAAATGGTCAAGAACAATGATTTATCAGTAAAAGTCTAGGACACTTATAATGTGAACCGAAATTAAAATAATTTGGTGCTTGAAAAATTCAGTGTTGGAAAGTACACGGTTAAGAACAATACTTTAATCAGTAAGAATCTAGGAAACTAATTTAGTTTGTGAATCTAAAGAGTTGTTTAATTTACAACATACACCCCACATACTGAATATGTCATACATTGAAAATTACTTTTTCAATTAAATAATACACGCACAAACAATTACATACTACTCTCACACCCAACACTTTTTACATGCTCTGAAACATAGTGTCTTGATCGAGATTAATATATGAGGTGCTTGAAAAATTCAGCGTGTAGGAAAATATGAAAGGTCAAGATCAATGCTTGATCAATAAAAATCTAGGAAACTAATTAGTGTATTAATTGAAATGATTGTTTTATCCACACCCTACGTATTGTTGAACACACCCTACATATTGAATACATTTCGTATTTACTTTTTCAATTAAAGTTTATCATAATACACCCATAAACTTTTACATACTACCCTCACATCGCCACTTTCTACATACACTCTACGATCTTGATGTACCCCACCCCACATCAACCTCGCATATTCTTGTATATTCTTTAGTCCTCCAACACCCAAATAGGAACCAATTCTCCAACACCCAGAATATCTTGACCTAATGCGGACTATTTGTGCACCACGCCATGGTGACCGAGATCAAAGCACGCTATCAGAAGATGAATGGGACGCAGCTTATTTGTATGTCGCATTTGTCTTGAGGAAGCAAGGGGAACCTGATCGGACACATGTAAATGGTAGACGACACAAAGGGAAGATGCATATATCGAAAGAGGACATCGTGTACGTTAGCAGTGATTAACGGAACACACCAATGATGTCTAAGGGCTCATTTTTGTAGCAAAAGAGAACAATGATTTTTGCTCGGCCAAGTAGGAAAGCAAATTAAGGAGCTCAACTCCCACATTGTTCTACTGTGTAATTCTTGAAATGGATGTAATTATTCGATTTAATTTGTGGATTTACAGTGACCTAAAATTATTCTTTCTTTACATATTATAATCTGAAAAAAAACAAAAATTAATTTTTAGGACTAGCATGATCCACCATTGACATTATTGATATTGTTCTTAATTAATTAAACACCTCATAAAGAGAGAATTTTCATTGTGCCGCAGCTTAATACACCTAGTGTAATTATACAATTGGTTGGAAAATAGAAATTTTTTTTTTCAATTAATTGTATTATGACACTGAGTATACCGAACCGTTTCCTAACACATTGAAAATTTTCTACTCAATGACATAATAAGTAAATCTCCCAAGTATAAACCGTATAGTATTTTGTTATCTCTCCAACGTGTTACTCTATTTTCCAATAAGTAGTGCCAACTACTTTCCATCAAACAAGAGAAATACTTATCCGGGAGATGCTTCACTCATATTAACACAAGGTTTGTAAACTCAACTCTATCAACAGAAATCCTAATCATGCATATTGGGGCGATTGAAACATTAATATATTAGAGTTTTTCTCCTCAAACAGTTGTGCTGATGCATGCACGATCAGCAGCGGTAATATAGTACTGCCTCCGTATGGTTCTGGAACCGCAGGATCAACGACGTCGATGACATATTCTTTATTCCTCCAACACTCAGATACGAACCCAATCTCCTCTTCTTTCACAGTATGTGGTTTTGCTGAGTGAGGAAGTCATTGTCGAACTTTTTTTCCGATACGTTTGTTGCGGTTTTTTTATTTTATTTATTAATTTTTTTTTATTTATCAAAAAATAGATTTTGTTAGAGTAACTGCAAAACGGAATTCAAACATACAACGTCGTACAAGAGCTCAACACATTTTCATTACTGTTCTAAAAAGCCACTTGAATAGGTTTGCTGTTCTCCGTAATGTTTCCATCACTTTCCATTAAGGACCTTTTGTGTAAATCATTGTCTTTCCATTAAATTTTCAATTGCATTCTTCAAATAGGATAATATATTTAACAATCACTATGGCTTCAAATCATGATTATGGCTTTTACCTGCTAGTTTTTTTTTATTATTATTTTAACAAATGATATGATCTAGGGAATAGACTAAACCTCACAATAAACTAGTAATAATGTTGTTTAAATTTATCTTTGGCGAGAACCGAACATTCTAGTTTAGTTAGCTTCAAAATAATTAATTTAGGGGTGCATTCAAAATTTTATTTTATTTTAAAAAATCTTTATGGGGCCTAAATAATCATTTCATATCAAGTATAAATGTCATTTAATAATTCATTTTTATGTGAGATGTATTTAGCAAGACGTGGAGTGCTAACAAAAAAAAACCTACTCGAAATTAAAATATTTGGTGCTTTAAAAATTCAAAGTGTAGAAAAATATGAAAGGGCTTGGCTACTCAAGCATGATTAGGAATTCTTACTCAAAATTCTTCATGTTTGCTAATATAAAATTTCATATTTATAATCATAACTATTCATAATGTAAATTGCTCTGTAATATCATCTTTGTAGAAAATGAACAGTTCTTGTTATAAGCACGAAATGATCTTTATTATAAATGATGAGTCGATTTTATATTATATATTTTATCCTATTCTTAGTATGTTTTGGTAATTATTTTGGTAGAATTTTGATACTTTACTTTACATTTTCAATACAGGACATTCTACTTCTTCTGGAGCAAAACATGATTAAATGGACAAATTTTGAAGTGATTCAAATTGGAGGACGTTTGTAAGTTCCTTGGCTTGTTCATATCAAAATTTCAACTTTTTCTCCCAAATGGTTATTTTCTGGCGAAGAAATAAAGAAGCAATGCATAGTGCTAGAAAGTGACGTTTTTTGGCTTAATTGTGAATTTTAGAGCCCAATATGAATTCTAATGAGTTCGTGGCCTTCTGGAGAAGTATTTAGCATATTCCAAACTTTACATCCAGCTATCTTGGGCTGGTTTTGGAGCAGATATGGGTCTAAAACATGACAATGCAGATTTTGGACGAATTTTACTAGTCAATTTAGGATTATGTTTCCTAATTTATTTTAATTTATTTGGTTTCCTAATCTTATTCTAAGACCTTCTCTAGGTAGGGTTTTATTTTGTAGTAGTATAAATAAGGCTTTTTAGCCATTGGGGTGAGAGAGGGGTGGCACATTATTTTGGAGAATTTCAGACTTTTTACGGACAAGGTGTTTTCAATCCCTTTTCTAGCTAGTTAATGATATTTTCTTTAATTTTTTTTTTATGATTATGCATAACTAGTTCTTTCGCTAGGGTGAGGCCATGAGCCCTAGCATGAATATGTGATTTTATTAATTTGCTTATGAATGGATGCATCCTTGCTTTGAATTATTAATTATGTTTAAACTATCTAATTGTCTTAGTGATTCGCGACCATTAAGGTATTTAGACAAGTAATTTGAAGCAATTTTTGTTGGAACATCACCTTGAAATTGAGGGGAGCTTCTTGTGATTAGTAATTGTAAGTTCACTTAAGGCGAACATTACGCTTTTAAGGGTTGCATGATTTTTCAAAGGGTTTTCATAAAGCTTTATGAGCCTTGCATGTTTATATTTGATATGAACATCACAGACAGGTTGAATGTCATATATACGTTTTCACTTAAACATCACGAGGAAAATATGTATTAGAAAACTAACATTCAAAGCATGTATGTGGAAATTCATAAGTAATTAACAGAATTGCATAAGATCAATCTTTTTTGAAACTTTGTTTTCTAATAATTAATTAGGAAATGGTTTAAATACAAATTATTTATTCAATTCCTATGGAGAATGACCTTACTTGAGCTACTATACTACGATAACCTTGTACTCTTACAAATATTTTTTTGTGTTTTTATCCCTAGTTTTGCAGTTGGTAAAAATCCTATCAATAAACATGGAGTTGTATGAATCAGAAACGAAGAATTTTGAGCAAGAGCTTGTACTTAACCCTTGAGTAGCTAAGTATTATTTGTGTCATAAATTATAACCTGTAGAGCAAGAGAGATGAGAGTTTCTTGAACGTAGCCATGGATATTTCTTGAACCAAAAAAAAAAGTGTATAACTTTATGGTGGCATTGCATTTAGTCCTTAAGACCCTTTTATAGAACTATAATAAAATGTTTAGTTATGAGATCATCTACAAATTGCAACGTGTATACTGTAATAGAATTAAGGAGAAAACTATTCCAAACCTACTAAGGTTTCCTTGTGGATTTAGAAGAAATAAGAATACTTGGGCAATCTTGAACCAAAGCTATTTAGTTCTAAAATTGATAAAATCAGTCTTCAACTAAAGGACTAAAGAGAAGTGGACTAAAGAATCAAGCTAAATTTGACTCTTAGGGTATGCAACATGTAGAGGGCAAACTAAGTGGCAAAAAAAAAAAAAAATGAATGAAAATAAATTATAGGCTTGCATGGTTGGAAATGAAAAAATTTAGCCTATAAGTAGTATTTAAAACTTGATTTTCAGAGGACTAAAACATAGCCGATGACTACGTTTAGCCGTCCTTGACTGGAAATGGCATTAGTTTCCGTATCCTTGTGGTTTCCACGTCTAATTAGCATTGCTTTTATTTCCTATTTTAGCTTAGTCTTGTGTACCCTTTTTATAAATAGGGAAATAATAAAGTATTGTTATGAGTGTGCGAGAGTACGTCAAAATTCTTAAATACTTTGTTTAATAACTTTGCCATGAAACGAGGGTACGATTCACAATCCATGGAGGATGACATTGACAGAACGAAGTCGATTGCTCGTAGAGTGGCGACTCACTACAGTCCATGGACGAATCAAACTCTGGAAGAACGAGAAGGTAGTCCAATCATCCATCTAAGTGTAAAGATTAAGCAGTAGCTTCAATGGAGACCATTAAGAAAAGCAGACTTGTAGATATAGAGAAGAAGAGAGAGAGAGAGAGAGAGAGAGAAAGAAAAGCTTTCTTGTATTTCTTGAGTGTCAAGTTACTTTCCTTACATCTTTGCTATAAGTGTTTATATGATTACATTGCTTAATGCATAAGCTAGTATTCTAATAACCAACATATTCTACCAACCTTATAACTTCCCTTGGATCTTGTGACACTTGTCATCATCTACAACCTTAAATTCCCTTCACTTGGATTCTCATCTTTGTGTTTGTTTACACTCTTACATCCCCCCTCAATCTCATGCTCAAGTGAACTAAGCATGAGATTGCTACAATGCTGCTGGAATAAGGGTGCAGATAAACCCTTTGTGAGTATATCAGCAAATTGTTCTGCAGATGAAACATGTTGCACTTGAAGATCTCCTCTTGTAACTCTTTCACGAACAAAGTGATAGTCAATCTCGATATGTTTAGACTTTGCATGAAACACATGATTGGTTGATAGAGATATAGCTGAGATGTTGTCACAGTAAATCATTGGTGCTTGATAAAGAGGAATGTGTAGGTCACAAAATAATTGTCTTATCCAAGCTATTTCAGCTGCTGTGATACCTAGAGCTCGATACTTAGCTCTGTGGATAACCTCGACACAATGTGTTGTTTATTTTATGCCCAAGATATAGGATTAGACCCTACAAAGATCACAAACCCTGAGGTAGATCTTCTATCATTTGGATCCCTAGCCTAGTCTGCATCGACCCTGGTGTAAAGCGAATTCCATAATTTGATATACCCTTAAGATACCTGAGAATTCTTTTGACTTGCAATTACATTGGGACATTATTCATGAATTGGCATGCTTGATTCATAGAGAAGGCTATATCTGGCCTTGTTAATGTGAGATATTGAAGGGCTCCAACCACACTTTAGTATTGATCAGGGCTATGATATGGCTTTTCCATCGTTTTTTAGAAGTCTATGATATGGCAAACATGGAGTAGCATAGGGTTTGCAATCCTGCAAATCCACTTTGTCAACCAACTCACTGATATATTTAGACTTGGGAGACAAATAAGCCTTCATTTGTGTGACTAATCTGCAGCCCTAGAAACTAATGCAGATTACCTAAATCCTTCATCTCAAACTCTATAGTAAGTTCTGTAATGACTTGAGAAATCAATTAAGATGAGCTTCCAGTTAAGATAACATTATCAACATATAGCAGTAATACTACAATACCTTGATTAGAATGTTGAACAAATAAAGATGGATCAGCCTGTGAAGGCTTGAATCCCAGTGCAGGTAGAAAATTGGTGAATATGTCATTCCAAGCTCTTGGAGCTTGTTTAAACCTATAGAGCGATTTTTGAAGCTTGTAGACATAATTTGATGGATGTTGTAAGCTTTGAAATCCTGGAGGTTGCTCCATATACACTTCTTCTTGTAAAAAGTCATGTAAGAAGGCATTTTTCACATCTAATTGCCTTAGTTGCCATTTGAACTGAGCTACTAAAGCAAAAATGAGTCTAATAGTTGTAGGCTTAATGACAGGACTAAATGTTTCTCCATAGTCTACACCTTCCTCCTGACTATAGCCCTTTGCTACAAGCCTTGCCTCATACCTTGCAACAGTACCATCTGCATTCTTTTTAATTCTGTACACCCATTTACACCCAACCAGGTTTTTACCACTTGGAAGTGGAACAATAGCCCATGTATTTTGAGAATGCAGTGCATCTATCTCTTCGTGCTTTGCATTTTGCCATTCTGGTGCTTTAGAAGCAACTTTGAATGTTTTAGGCTCTGAGATAACTGACTAAGAACTAACACAGAGTGTTAAGAGTGTTTTAACACTGACTGAGAATTGACTGAGATAACTATAGGAGGCTTCAAAATTGGATTAAGAGTGTTTTAATTCATCTAAATTAGCGCAGAGGAGATTCTGTTCTTGATCTTGCATTTTGCAAGGGGGTGATCTCATCAAATGGGAAAAGGCTAAAATTGGGTATTATGTCGGCAACGATATAACTCAATGCTTGATAGAAGATTGTCGAAACCATTACAATGTTCATAAAATATAGTTACATATCCTGCGCATCTTGTATGTGGAGACTGGAGGTTGTTATGAGGTTCGTCTGGAAAAAACCCTAGCCCATGAAGCCCCCTTTGATATCATCAGTTGTCAGTTTGGCTTGCATTATTCCTGGTCTACTGAGGCGCGTGCGCGGCGAGACTTGCTAATGTATCGGCTATGCTTCGTCCTAGCGGTACTTTTATTAGAACAATGCCGGATGCAAATGTGATTATCAAAAGCTTAGAGAAGCTGATCAAGGGTTGAGCTTTGATAATAGCGTCTATTAGATACGTTTCGACGTAGAATTTTCTGGAAAGATTCAAGAGTTCATGCCCCTTTGAGTATACCTTTCACCCGGAGGATGCTATTGATTGCCCTGAATGGATTGCCCCGTTAGATTTTTTCAAATCATTGGTAGAAGAGTGCGATATGGAGCTAGTTTTTTGTAACAACTTCCCATGAATTCGTGCACGAGTATATGAAAATACCAGAATATCTTGAGCTAAAGCGGACTATTTGTGCACCACGCCCGGGTAACCGAGATCAAAGCACACTATCGGAAGATGAATGGGACGCAGCTTATTTGTATGTCGCATTTCTCTCGAGGAAGAGGGGAACCTGATCGGACACACGTAAACGGTAGACGACACAAAGGGAAGATGCCTATATCGAAAGAGGACATCGTGAACGTTAGCAGTAATTAATGGAACACATGTCTCAAATGTTCATTTCTGTAGCAAAGAGAAGGATGGTTTTTGCTCGGCCAAATAGGAAAGCAAAAGAGCTCAACTACCACAAATGGATGTAATTATTATATAATTTGTAGATTTACAGTGATCTAATCTAAAAAGAAAGATTAATTTTTTATTTTAGCATGATCCGCCATTGAAATTATTGATATTGTTTTTAACTTAAACACCTCAATGACATAATAACTGAATCTCCCGTATATAAACCGTATATTATTTTGTTATCTCTCCAACGTGTTACTCTATCCAAATAAGCAGTGCCAAATACTTTCGTCAAACAAGAGAAATATTAATCATGCCTACTGGGGCGATTGATATATTAGAGTTTTTCTCCTCCAACAGTTGAGCTAATGCATGCATGATCAGCAACAGTAATATAGTACTGCCTGATAAGCTTATATTTATATATATTTTACATCAAATTCACTTGTCTCTTCTTAGTTAGTTCTTTATATTTTTGAGCTATTTTGTTTTTTGTGTTTTTAGGATTTTTCAAGCAAAGAAAAGAAAAATAGCACAAGTGGGATTTTAAGTAACAAATTTGTCAAAACTGCCTGTGCAAATCAGCTGACTTTGGAAGTAAGTAGCGGACAGTTCAGAATGAGTTAGCTAGAGAATGAGTCTTATATGCTTGGAAAGCTACGGATGTCTATTTTCTGGAGCATTTCAAGATTGCTAATATCATTTTTCTAGAAGAAGTTATGGATGTTTTAACACTGAAAGGTTCCCAAGAGCCTGAGCAGTTTGTAACTGCAATGAAAGCAATAAATCCAATAAATCTAGCAGCCAAAACTGATGCAGCCAAGAGCAAGCCAGTTGACACCTATTCAAATGTCAGAGGAAATGGAATTACAGATGAGGATTAAGAGGGAGTAATTGGCATAAAGGCTACCTAAAGAGTTACAATTGTTTTACCATTTCCTCTCACTTATTGTCATCACTAAATGGCTGTTAGTGGGGTGAGTTATGGAGAAGAAACTGTGGCAGCAAGCAAGAACAAAAAGGCTGCAGGTTGCAGCGACAAAGTGGAAAAAAAAAAATGGAAAGGTGCAACTGACGAAAATGGGAGGGAAGAAAGCAAGGCATCAATAAGTTGGATGAGGAAGAGGGAAGCAATAAAGGAATAGGAGAGAAAAAAAAGAGAAGAAGACTGCAGGTTGCAACGGAAAGAAAGGAAAAAAGGCAAGGCAGCAGCGTTGGGGAAGGAAGGAAAGGAAGGAGGAAATCTTGGCATTCTCTTCTTTCAGTTTTATCTTCTCAAACTCATGTCTTTCCTTTGGTTTTATTTAAGGATTATGTGTAACTAATTTTTAGTAGTTAGGAGTTGTTTTGAAGCCCCGAATATGATTACAAGTTTGTTATGACATTTCGTTTCAATTTCTTTTATGAAAGGATGAAAATTGTTTCACTACGTGTCTCATTGATGAATTCTTTATGTGTTTTCTATGGATGCATACGTAGTAAGCATATCTAGAATTCTAACGCTAAGAATATGTGTGTGTCTGCCCTTATCGAATGAGGACCTATATATGTTTTAGAGTAGTACTTGTTAATTGTGATTAACATGTGAACTAATTTCTAGGATAAGTAAGACAATGCCAGTACTTACGATGCTTTGTGATGACTCAAACTCTTTTCGATCTTAATGATTTCTACTTGTTAAATCTATGAAAACGTCATTCTAGATTGCATGCTAGGGACTAAGTTAAGTTGAAAACGCCGTTCTTTTAACATACTACATAAGAAAGAGTAATAGATTGGGTTCTAACATCGAGCCAACTTGAGCATCTTCATCCAGAAATAAAAGGAATTTGAATGAAACATAACATGTTTGCATGATATGTTGGGTTCTAACATCGAGCTAACTCGTTTTTCTTAATTTGTGAACTACTTAAAATTTGTTTCTGTCCTATTTCTTTCTGATTTAATTTAAATAGAAAATCAACTCTAAAAATCCCAAAAATTTGTGTGAGTGTAGCTCTATGTGTCTAGTATCTGCATATAAAATTTCGTAGACTTTAGATAAGTGTAAGTCAGTCTAATAATTATTTTTCGGTGGCTGATCAGTAGGAAGAGCAGCCCAGTTTTTGTGACATTTTAAGTAGTTAGATAAAACAATCATATGCTGGAAAGTCCCTTAGTTTCATATGCTACAATTGACAAATCTTAGTGTTAATAAGGAAAATCAATAGGACATTTGTGTGCTACTTTGTGGTGTGCTTTTAATCTTATCACTGCCTCCGCATGGTGTTAGAAAAATTGGGTCTAATTAATATAATAAATCACACAGAAAATCAAGAAATAATTCATGCAATTATATATATATATATATATATATCACAATAATGCATGGAGTAACTAATGTTAAATGAACATGATATAATGGATTAGAAAAACCTAGAAAATACAGTTGAGGTAAGTGTTGGACACTTTGTCCTTAAGACAAGTTTACGCCCCATTGCGGTGCTCTTGGTTGACTGGCGCATGTCTCCCAAGATACAACGACTACGTCCTTGTAATAGTAGCACTCCAAATCACAAGGCTCCATGAACTACGATTGTGTTGAAAACTCTCTTATATGGACTTAATGAGACTCTCTAATATTTAGTGCACTCTATGTATGATTATGTAAACAATGAAAAATTATTTTTGTGATTACAGGGGGCTTCCCTATTTATAGGAGGTGAGATACCTCTTTGAAAGCATGTGACTATTCATAAAGAGTCAAAAGTTGCAACACTTCATTTAAGTAGACATAGCTTTCTACCAAAAGGCTCAACTTCTAATTTCCATTCAATTAATAAATTTAATATAATATTATTATTATTACATTTTCCAACAATCCCCCACATGAACGGAAATTGACTCAATACTATGCAAATGACAATGCAGACACTAGAGAGAGAATTCAGTAGGAAAAGTACTGCATCGGGATATATAGGTGGCTTTTGGCTTTGAACCTTCTGTAGTGAATTACTATCAGATTTACTTGGCTAATCAATTAACACGATGTCTTGAACTGCTTAGCCGTTTGTGTAAACCAAGATAATAGTAATCACACAATACCCTTCCAGACATACCATGGTTGCTCGGTTGTGTTCATTTTGGCCTTGAACAATTCTTGGTTTTTCATGAGTACTTTTAGAGAACTAAGTCCTTCAAAAAATTCTCATAGGAACGGCCCCATTCCTCACTCAAGATAGGTGACTTCCCATTAAAAGTATCCTGCAATACCCCACTTATTATTTTTAAGTATAGGAATCATTAAAAGCAAAGCTTATCCTGCATACGTTGCAGATAGCATTGTTTCATCATAGGACATTGGTAGGAGATTATCTCCACAGTGCTCCATTGAATCATCCACAATTTGGTTGTCCCTTTGAACTTAGATCTTGGGATCTCCAATCAGCTAGGTTGGGTTGCTATTACGACGATTCTTAAAGACATAGGCTTTTAACCCATTCCCCTCGATGATACAACTTACTCTTTAGTCAAACCTTTATATCCATGCATGGAAATTATGTCATTTGAGAGTAGTTGTTTTCCAATGTTAAGTCTTTAAAAACATATGTTATGACTTACAAAGTAATTTGCTAATACTCAGGTACATTCCCCCACATGTAAAGTATTTGCTAGAAGGTCTCCAACCTTTCAATACCTTAAAACTTCAATTATAAGAGATAATTGTTATCTCTTTCTAGAAGCAAATAACTTTTACATTCTTTAGCCTTTAAACTTTCAAACTTCTCATGCTAGAACCAATTATGTAATGTGCCTTCCAATGAGAAAACATCACTTGAGTTATTATCACTCGCATTGAAATTCCATTGGACTTAGTATGACTCATAGAGGATCTTCTAAAGCATGCCAAATATATATATCACTGCATAATCTACATCTATTCCTTTAACCGACACAACTCTTATGATAAAAGAGTCAACCCTTTTCATTTGAAAGTGCATATTAATTGCAGTTTCTTTTATTCGATCGTAATACATCAGCCGCATAGTTGAACAGATAGCCATTTCCTCAATGGCAACTAACATGCCTCGAGAGACACTGCCATAATCTGCGTCTCGCCCACTTGGCTTCAAGGTATGGGACATACATGAAGGTAGGAAATTGAACAAAGACATGTCTAGTCAAATATCTATTCACCATATGTTTCTCCATGAGCGAGAATATGCTCTATTCATGTTTTTCCAGAAACTTTCTCTTGAAAGATTGTGATTGCTCGCACATATAGGAACACAAATATGCATACCACAAAATATGCATCTTTATTTCTGCAGTACAAGGCGCACCACCATTTACATCTGGATTAAAACAGTTTGGGCTTGACAGAAAGATGCAATTTCCAGCCATGTAGACAGATACATTATGCACAGATGCATATATACATCATAAGGATTCACAGGTCAAAACAGTTCTACAAAGAAATGTAAGTCATATGTTCAAATAAATTACGTGTCAAAACTAACATTGCAAAATGACATTTTAGAGAACAAACATACATACAATATTCATTATCTTTCATGAGACACAGGAACCGTTCCACTTTCCAAAGTGTACTCACAGGGACTAGAAGCAAATGAAGAAAATATACACAAATATATATTCCTATAATCCAATGTGAAAATTAAGCAACTATAGAACACTCTAATGACCTATCACGCACGCATGTATCTAAATCGTGAGAATATTCAATTGATTTTAAGATCAAAAGTATTTGGAAAAATTGGGTCTAATTGTTATAATAAATCACATAGAAAATCAGGAAATAATTCATGCAATTATATATTATAATAATGCCTACACATGAGTAACCAATGTTAAATGAATATGATATAATGGATTAGAAAAACCTAGAAAATACGGTTGAGGCAAGTGTTTGACACTTTATCCTTAAGACAAGTTTACGCCCCATTACGGTGCTCATGGTGCATGTCTCCCAAGATACAAAGACCACGCCTTTGTAATAGTAGCACTTTAAATCACAAGGCTTCATGAACCACGATTGTGTTGAAAACCCTCTCATATGGACTCAATAAGTGTGAAATCCTGTTCCTGGATTTCACTGTTCTAATCTACGTATTTGTATTATTGAGATTTTATATTATTTCTCGAGAATTTATTTTAATTTTTTTGACTTTATATTTTAATTAAACTAGTTACGAAGTTTGAAGTTTGGAAATTAATTATTTAAAATCCATAGACCTTTCGAGGTCACAATTTATATTTTCAAATAAATCTCGAAACCACCAACGAAAAGGCAAAAGTTGTTTGCGAGTCCAGATTATAACGGTATAATTATGGACGTTTGATGTTGTGTTACTAAACTATAGATTTTAGAAATTATTTTAACTCCCACTTTCAGGGAAAAAACCGAATGAGGTATATGCTTTTGTGGCCAATCAGAAGTAAAGGTTGGGGGAGGACCAATCAGAAATAAGAAAGGAAGAAGCAACCAATCAGAAAAAGAGGGGGGAAAGGAGAAAAAAGAAAAAGAAAAAGAAAAGGTTGAAAAACCGGGTATCACGACCTGTGCGACCCAACTGGCGGAATCTGGTGGCCTCCAAGCCAATTTTCGGCTATTTGAAGTGCCTCACCACCTAGAATTCATTCCCCATCATCCTCTCTACCTATTCCACCCTAAATTGGAGGAAAATTATCCCCGAAATAGTGAATACCCGCACGGGGTGCGATGAGCTCGTGGTGGCGATCCACCCAAATTTGAAAGTAACTCCGACCACCACCACCAATAGACTCCCCTCAACCTCAAGAACAAAGTCCATGCATTGGTTGGGACGTCAGAGCTGTTATGGAGTCAAATCGAGGACACCCAAATTCTAGGGTTTATGGCGATTTGAGGTTTTGCCTAGCCAAATTGGACTTGGCCACAGGTATAAAGTTTGTTCTACTCACTTAAATCTTCATTTTTGTAAATTTTGAGAATTTTTAGAAATAGTTGAATTTTTCTGACGAGTCGGGATGGCCGACCGCCACCCGTGGCGGTGCGGGGCCAGAGGGCCATCGGTGCTATTTTTAGGCTAAATTATATGTCTTGAATTCAATTTTGATATTTGTATGATGTAGGTTGATCATTTGAATCTAAATTCACTACGATACGTTACTTGGTCAATGTAGAAATCGACGATCCAACCGTTGGGTCATCACCAAACTTTAATACATTATAATACATAATATTTGAGGACCTTAGGAACTTACAAATGGGGAATCCGACGTATGGATCTTCCCGACTGGGATTTGTAAGTTCATAAAATAAAATGTTGACCACCACTTGAATTCGTGATTGGTGGAGATCCGACCGTTGGATTGTAATGAAAGTTTAGTATGTTGGTCTAGAAGCATAATGTGGACCCTAGGAAGTTACGGGCTGAAATACGATGAGTGGATCTTTCGGATTAAATTACGAGGATGTGAATCTACCGTTGATTGAAAGTTGACTTTTGATCAATAGGTCTTAAACCATTTGAATTACTAAAATTAGTATTACTAGAGACTCATTGAGGCTTTGTGGACTTGTCTTGGTGAGTGACTTTAATATATGTGATATGGTTATTGCCTTATTTTCTTATATTAGTAACCTTTGTAGATATGACTTGGTTTTATAAATGTGTTTTCTGTTAAAATGTGATTTTTATAATTGGCCATTGATCTATTTTATTAAATGTGATTTGATTCATGGATTGGAAATATTTGGGAAAAAGGTGATTTGAAGTGCACATTGAAATGTTTGTTAAACTGAGGGCTAGTAGAGAACCGTTACCCTAGTGTCACGAGGTTAGGTGTCACCGAGCCTGCTTTATGTAGCAGTGGTACATGGATGGTCCTGCTTGGTTAATCAGCGATAGGGGACCATACTATTTATGGATCACACTTGGTTAATCCGCGATGGGCGATCCTTATGGCCATTTATACTTAGGAGTGATCATGCTTGGTTAATCTGCGATGGGTGATCACTGCCTAACCATTATGAAGGTGTGACTTTGCTTGGTTAATCCGCGATAGGGGGTCACTAGTGGTCCTGCTTGGCTAATCTGTGATGGGGGACCATATTATTTATGGATCGTGCTTGGTTAATCTGCGATGGGCGATCCTTATGGCCATACATACTTAGGAGCGATCATGCTTGGTTAATCAGCGATGGGTGATCACTACCTAACAGATTCATAAGAATGACTCTGCTTGGTTAATCCACGATGGGGGGTCACTACCTACATGGTTACCCAAGGGTGGCTCTGCTTGGTTAATCCGCTATGGGGGGCCATTTCCTGTTTGGTTACTTATGTAGGCTTCAACCAAACTGCGTCCCTATAGACTAGTTTTTAATGGACATATGAATGATGGTTTTAAAAATCTTGTGGTTTGAATTAGAAAAATCGTTGGCTGTCTGGGTGACTTCTTCGGAGTTTTCAGCGACTTGATTATGATTTCATAAAGCATGATTCTATACTCGATGTTCATAGGTTATGATCGATAGTCTGTTTTTATTGAATATCACATACTTGTATTATTGTCACTTACCCAAGCCTCGTAGCTTATCTGAGTGCTTGATTTGCCTAGTGTACCATTCCCATAATGTAGGCATTGATTTTACATGTGACAGGTCTGGGTAGATTACGAGAAACCGCTTCATATTTGGTTCCGTTGAGTGGTCTGGAACCTGATGTAGTTGGATTCCGTTGAGTGGTCCAGAATCCTTACTCTTGCTCATTTCCATTAGTTATCTTAGAATCCTAGATTCAAGTGAATGGGAATTACCACAATAGCCTTGTGAATTTATATACCATGTTATTACTCAAAATCCAAGTAGGGAAGTATATAGAGCTCTTTAATTAAATTCGTGAAATGATTTGTTATCTCATTGATTGATTAACATAGCTAAAAGTCAAAATCATGCATCTTTGATTCAAGAATTGATTAAGTGACGGGATTGTGGAATGACGTTGGATATGATTGTTATTAGTATGATTATTTTAGTTAATCAATGTGGCTAGAAAATAATATTGTGCTTGTTGATTCTTTAATATGTTTCATGCTATGTATTGTGATTTTATGTGGGGAAACATATTGATTTATATGATGGATGAAGTCGAAATCTTGATTGTCAAATGGGTTTGTTATTTAACCCTGAATTTAGTAATTTCATGCTTGTCAAGTTCTAATAATTGATTAAGGGATGATATGCCTTTATGTTAGAGCGTACTGTGATAAACGTCGGAGCGTAGTAAATGATGAACTACGAATGACTTGATTCCTTCTTAAGGTACATAAGCAGTCTAACAAGGAAGTTAGATGCACCCATATCTCGTAGGTGCAACATGTTAGATATACAGATACGTGGTGATGTCACATGTCGATCCTAACCATATGTCAGGATTGGGGCGTGACAATAAGACTCTCTAATATTTAGTACACTCTATGTATGATTATGTAAAACAAATGAAAAAAAATTCTCTTAGTGATTATAGGGGTTTCCCTATTTGTAGAATGTGAGATACCTCTTTGGAAAGCATGTGACTATTCATGAAGAGTCAAAAGTTGCAACAATTCATTTAGTAAACATATCTTTCTACCAAAAGGCTCCACATCTAATTTCCATTCAATTAATAAATTTAATAATGATTTTAAGGAATCCACTCTATTAGGTCTAACATTTGGTATCAGAACAAGATTAGTCAACTTGAATTCAATTTGTTTATTTAAAAGTGTTGAACAAACATCACCATATCTTCCAGAGTGTTGTAGAACGATGATGAAGAACCCTAAGGAATCAAAAATATTTGCAACGATGGACAATTGTTTATAAAATCACATCAAAATGGGTTTTGATAAACATTGTTACATGGATTAGGTTGCATGATTTTGTAATTCATATGTCATAACATACATATTACTCTCTTCAAAAAAGGGAATTTGTGAATGGTTGGATTAATGAATTAGGGCATAGAGGTTAATTTATGTTAAATTTATGTAATTCTTTTCCAAAGACCTGAGTTATGAGAATGTTTCATATTACACTAAGTGGCTATGTCAATTAAAACCTCCAGCCAACCTACAGTCAATGTCTTCATGCCCAAAGGTGTTGCATTTGCGTTGTGAATATTGTTTCTCTATAAATCTAACGACCACTGAATCCCACATCCCTGAACTTTTCCTCCATTGAGTCACTTAATGGAGGAAACTACAAAAAATGGAGGCAAGATGTGGAAATAATCCTGGGCCTGATGGAATATAACCTATCTCTCAGAGAAGACGAGCTAGTGCCATTGACTGAGAACAACACAGTTGAGCAAAGGTTGAAGTTTGAGAGATGGGAAAAGGCAAATCGCATGTCATTGCTTATGATAAAAAGGTCCATTATTGGTGAAGCAGTGAGAGGGGGAATACCAACAAGTGACAAAGCAGAAGATTTTCTCGAAGGCATTGAAGCAAAGTTCAAAGTCTCAAAGAAGGGAGAGATTGGCAACCTCATGACTACCTTGACCACACTGAAGTTCAATGAAAGTCGCACTGTGAGAGAGCACATACTGAAGATGGTGGAGGCAGGGACAAAACTGAGTGATGTTGAAGTGCCCATTGATGATACTTTTGTCGTTCACATGGCTCTCAACTCTTTCTCCCGAAGACTTATGAGCATTGAAGACATCCTACAAAGCCAAGAAAAATAGGGCTTGAATGACCTGATTTCCATTTGTGTTCAAGAGGAAGCAAGAATGAAAGGGGGGCAACAAGAATCAGTCAATGTGGTGAGCACAAATAATGGAAA